>NC_057938.1:52247044-52334544 GCF_018555375.3 Anguilla rostrata | reverse complement strand
AACCGTGTACCGTCGAAATGAGATGCAGACGTGCGGAGCTGTTTCCACGGCTCCCGTCGCCGCTCTGTCATTGGCTTGTTATGAGAAACGATGACCCGCGCGGCCCGTGTTTGTCATCGCCGTCGGGGCGTGTCGACGGATGAGGCCCGGGACGGCCCCGTCTTCGATTTCCGTCCATCTCCCCGTCGTCAGGGGACGCCGTCCGTCAAACCCCGGAGCGCGTTCCCGAAGCGCTTGGTCGGCAGCGTCTGAGGAGAGAAATGGGCAGAGAGATCTCCAGCCCGGTCCAGCAGATGCGTTCAAGATGCTCCTCCGCTTCCTCAGCCAGAACAAGGCAAATAAAAGCAGAGGACACGCTGCCTAGCTGCGGATCTGAACGCACCGAGGAGACTACAAACGGTTTTTTTTCTTTTTGGCTACACTTCACTCGTCTTGAACTGTACGACATAAAGCCTTGACGAGAGCTCATCGCAGCAAATGAGGTGACGTCTTGTGAAGTGCACATCATGCATTTCGAAGGTTGTGTGGACGTTTTGTCATGAGCTGTAATATGCTGTCATATCTGGGTGTTGTGTGCTGTTTGGTTGCTTTCAGTCACCGGTAGTGATTGTGACATCAGCATTAGGGTGTTCAGTTAAGAACATTCTAATCAGATGTCTGTGACCTCACACCCCAGAGGGTTAAAGTTCCAGAATGAAGTGGCCTGGGAGGAGTGATCCCCCATGACAGGGCTGCTCTAATCCTTTTAGCGTCCCACTGCAGAACCTAAAAAAAAGAACACAAATCAACACCCCCCCCCCAACCACCCACCCACCCGAGCACTCAGGCCTCTGAGGTGTCCCATCAAGCACTTATGCTCTTTACAAATTAACCCTCAACAAAGAAACACAGGGAAGACAACACCCTGTGCCACATACATTCACTTACCTATTTAGTCTGTGTGGAAAGACCTCTGACCTACAGGTCATTGAACCTTTGAGCCAATAGAAAGGGGGGTCAGAGGTCAACATGCAGTCGGGTTCAATATATCACAAGCAGACGGGGCCCTTGGTCGGTCTGCTTGCTTTAGGTGTGCTGTCTCTTTGAAAGCGCCATGTCAACGACAGGGACTGAGTCAGAGTGTCATCCATCAGAGGCCCTTCAATCCTTCCTTTCTGATGATCTGGAAAGGGGGAGGACGGCTTGTCAAAAAAGAAAAGAGCAAGAGACGGTGAACAGAATGCCGTGAATCATTACTTCCATCTGACATTTTTCATTTAAAGCAATATGTTGTCTTTCTATGTTATTTTTACTCTCCCCCCACCCCCACACACACACACCCCACCCCACTCCCCCCCACTGTGCCTCCAACAGGCATTGGCCTTTTCTTAGGCCTTGTCAGTTCTTACCCAGAATTCCTTGCGTTCTGACGGGAGAGGGTGGATCAATTTACGGCGAAGCCTTAGCCCAGGAGGGTCCCGGACGGCTGACGCTTTATGAGGTCACGCTTTCGCTTTTGTTCTTGCAGCGACGGGGCTCTCCTGGGTCGGGGGTTTAAATTGGCAAACCCTGTCCCTGCGCCTCCGGTAGCGCCAGCGCGATACGGCCGCCGCCGCCGCGACCTTTTTCAGCGGGACGCCCCGCGAGAGGAGGGGAGCGTCCGCTGGCTCCTTCCGCTCGCCGGCTGTCGGGCCGCCAGCAGAGGGAATGCTGGGATGTGTTTTTTTTTTACCGGCTGTGACAGCGGCCCCCGACGGCAGCCCGTCGCGCTGGATCAGACCTCCGTTCGGGTCGCGACGCTCGCCGCCGTCCGCGAACGTCACGCTCGGCGCTGAACTGTGGTCGCCATCGGCAACGTCCCAAAACGTCCGTGCTTCTCCCCTGCAGGGAACCACCCCTGCGGGTGCGTCGTTGCTGCAATAAGAAAGTTTTTGTAAAAAAAGTAGTAGTAAAAGTTGTTTACGGCCACTGTGGGAGGATACTTAGGAAAGAGTGTTAGGAAAAATCGCATAGCGGAGCTAACTTATGTGAGCTTTGTTGCACCACGCTTCTCTGGGGGGGGGGAGGAGGGGGTGGTTCAGCTCCTCAGAGTGCCTTCTTTTATGTCTGAGACGCCGAAAAACGAGTTTGGCTGTTCACAGGGGCGCAGAAACCTCCCACCCCCACCCACCCCCTCCGCCTTGCGGGACAGGGTCCAAACATTACGTCCACCTCTCCCATGTGACCCCAGATGTTCTCCCCCCTGACTCAGATGTAATGCTCCGCGTTTCACAACCGCTCTGGGGGGGGGGGGTGCGGGGGGGGGGGGGAGGGGGGGGGGGGGGGGAGGAGGAGGAGGGGGGGCTGTGTCCCATTAATGTGTTCATGAGAAAGGCTGGCGACCGTGTTCCATTTCCTGAGAAAGGGCTTGTTTATGTCATATGCCCTCCTCCGCCCTGTTTGTTTCCTCATATATACATATATGTGTGTGTGTGTGTGTGTATATGTGTTTTTGTTTATAACGAAAGACCCAGAAAACAACTCAAAACTGGTTCAATAATTCAAAGGCAATCATGTAAGACCTACAGTACACGAGTTACTGCACTATGGAAATGGAAAGAGGGGTAGATGGGGAAAGGGATTGTGAGGGAGAGAAGGAGCGAAGGAGAGAGGGATAGACAGAGAGAGAGAAGGAGGAGAGAGAGAGGGAGAGAGAGGGGGATAGACAGAGAGAGAGTAGGAGAGAGAGATGGATAGAAAGAGAGTGGGAAGAGAGAGAGAGGGAGAGAAAGAGAGGGATAGAGAGAGCAAGAGGTCGCCCTGTGAATAATTGAACATCTGTGACAGCAAGGCCACAGAGTGTTACAGCTAGAAGATGCATTTAGAGACGAGGATCGATCGCACAGGAACACCCGCCCCGCCGCCTCGCCCCCCCGCCCCCCCGCCTCCCCGCCCCGCCGCCCCCCCCCCGCCCCCCCGCCTCGCCTCCTCCGAACCCCAGAAGCGCGTCTGAAAGAGACTCATTCATTAGCACCGCCCGGCCGGGCCAGGGTGAGAGGGACGGGTCTGACACCAGTCAGCGGATAACCACCGAGCCTCACAGCCAATCACGTCCAGAGCTGAAGGGTCAACACTCGGGTCATCCGCTGACTTGTGGGAAGTTTTTCAAAAGGCCACTTTTTTCTAAAGCTATTACACATGTACAAATACCTACTAATGCTCTCCTGTGATAGTGATAGTGAAATTTTTTGTGTTAAATCAACTTTGACAGAGTGTATTGTACACTGATACAGCACATTTGATCCTTCTTGGACTGTATGAATTTGAACTGCACCGAAGCATTTGGTAGATCCATGTGTCATTTGTTTTTTTAAAGCAAAGTTGAGTACGAGGAGTTACAAATTTTATTTTTTAGTTTAATAAACCTGAATCGCATGGCCCATGGATGGTTTTGTGGCCCAAAACAACCGTATATAGAGCATTTATGCCAGCAGCCAGCTCTGGAAACAGACAGGGGCCTAACGTGTGCATTGAACACACAGTGAGCACGGACAGTGTCACTCGCGATTCCATGCACAATGTAATGAGAACATGAAAGTCTGCAGTAAAAGGTGTTGGGATTGTTAGTAGTTCCAGCTTCATTTGCCTCTGTCTGGGGGGGGGGGGAGGTGTAGCTTTTACGGGTGCTGGAGGAGTCAAAGGCCACAGCACCTGTGCAGCAGGTAAAAGCTTTCAGTGGCGGTGTGCTGGCGTGTACGCGCTGTGAGGTCATTCATGGTGAGTATGAGTCAGCGATGGCGAGTGGGCGTGTCATTTCTATGCGGTGTAATTTTCCGCGGTGCTCGTGTTTTAAGGAACGCGCGGTCGGTCAGAAACGCGGCCCGATGAGCTTGAGGGGTCTCGGACCCCTCTGCTCCTGTGACCTCACCCACACGTGGGAGGAAACGTCACGGCATCGCCACGGCAACGGGCCTCCCGTCCCTCGCGCCAAAAAAGGGGTTCATCTCTGTACAGAGCGCTGAGAGGGGAAGTGGCTGGGGGACGCGTCGCTACACGCACTTGTTGTCGCGTTTGAGGGGAGGGGCGGGGGGGTTTGGGGGGGGGGGGGCGGGCGTAGACCCCAGAAGACGTCGGCGGGTTCCGGATCGGCTTGCCGTGTGGATTGTGACAGCAGGCGCGAGACTCCGCAAGGGGCTGCGGGTGTAAAAATATACCAGCAGTTGCCAACGAGGTCACCCCTCACGAGGGGCTCCGAGGACGCCTATGAAACCCCCCGCCCCCACACCCCCACCCCGGAACATTCCATTGCGACTTTTTAGGGAATAACTGTTGATAATGAATCACATTTTTATTTCCCTTTGATCTCAAGGCCTCAAAGCACTTCACAGTGAATGCATGAGGGGGAGGGGGCTTACATATGTGTGTGTTTTTTTTTCAATTTGTGGAAAGATGTGCTCACAAGGATCTGTCTCTTCTCCTATTGTACACACACACTGCAGTGGCAGGGGGTATCGGTTGGAATGGAAGAACGGATGCGCGAATTTTTGCGGCATGTGGCTTTGCCCCCCCCCCCCCCACCCTGACGGGTCATCGGCCGTCCGCGGCTCAGCCACCACTTCCTCTTCGGGACAGGGCGTCGACCATTTTAAAACCTGAATTTTGTGGCCCGTCCGTGATTGTGCCACGAAACGACTGCATAGACCATTTTGCCATTTAGGCCAGCAGCTGGCTCTAGAAGCACTTTGCTGTCCAGAAGCATAAATGTGTAAGAAAGTGAATGAGGAAATAACAGAGAAAGTACGAAACCAGACAGATGTGTCTGAAAAGCGCCAGAGATCTCTGTAGGATAAAGATCAGGACGGTGTCAGGCTTTGCAAGCGGGGTGTTACCGTACCCAGGAAATCTCAAATCTCCCATAAAACCTCTGGTTGCGCTGGCGAAATTCTCCCGGGGCCTAACGCTGGATAGGAACAAAATGTGTCACGCTTTGCCTCCTTCTGCACGAGCCTGCCCCCCTCACCACAGCCCTTTATGCCTAAGCAGCTTTCCTCCCCCCTGTCCCACTTTAATAGAAATCTAATCTTTTTCTTTTTTTTTGTGTGCACGCTATAACCAGACAGAGCTCAGCGAGCGCACTGTTCCCTAGATAAGGCTTGGAAGACAGAAGTCCTGGAGGGGGAGGGGGAGAGGGGGGTGATTTTCTGGTTGTAATTGCATGGCTGAATTCCATCCCTATGCAGTCGGAGCAAAGCGGTACCTCAGGTCGTTGGGGGGGGGGGGGGTTATTTGAGGGGACAGATCTCCGTGGCGACGACTTCTCTTTTTTCGCTCCAGGTGTGCGCCCTCCGAACCGTAGAAGCCTGTGGATTAAATTTTTTTTTTTTAATAAGGGCGAATCTGAATGTACCACCATTCTGCTTTAATTATACATTAAACCAAGTCTTTCATGTTTGGAATTGAAAATTTGTTGTATGGACTTATCAGTTTTTTTCCCTCCTTTTTTTTTTCCAGAGGCGGGTTTTTATGTGAAAAGTCTCGGGGACATTTTCTGATATTTCTGCAGCCGTGCTTCTAATCATCTCCTTTTAATTAAGAAAGAAAATGAGGTCTGTAGAAAAAAGGAAAAAAAAAAAGATAATCTTTATTAATTGGTATTTCTGGGCCATTGGTCTGCTCCAGGGCTTGTTTTGAAACATTTTCTGAAGCCAGAGAACAATCCATTTTTTGTCAATTAACTTGAAAAGGCTCTACGTATTGACTTAAAAAGGGGGGGGAGGAGGGTGGCTTTTTCTGTTAAAATATTCTTTTGAAATGTGCTTTGAAATCCCTGCTAGTTCGTCATCTTGTGCCACTTTTGCCTGTCGGCTTATCTCGAGTGTGGTTATTGAGCGCAAAGTATGCTTAACCACACAGAAAGGTGTGCACTTGAGGTGTCATTTTTACCTTCTGTGGAAGGACGGACGGTGAAAAGAAGTCCCACGGCTGGTCCTGGGGAGAGGTATTACGAGGTATTCCTGAAGGTTCCGTTGTGTTTGGAGACAGTCTGTCGGTCACCTGACTCAGTCTGCCAATGAGGATGAGGATTTCGCCTCAATGCGTGCGAAGTGACCCCACGCTCCCGATATTCCAGGTCGATGATCCCCAATCCTCTGCAGCACTTCCATCAAGTGCCCCCCCCCCTCGTCCTCCCCCAATCCGGGATTATCCCTCCATCCATCTATAATTAAAGTCAGTCGACGAGAACACCGCCGTTTGCCGAGTGACGGAATCCATATTTTATCAGGGGCCGTGGAAATCGGGTTTTGACAGGACTGTCACCCCCCCAAGTGTACACCCATAGATACAAGGTGGGTTGGGGGGGGGCTATGTTGGGGGGCGGGGGGGGGGCGTCCCTTTTATATTTGCACACATGGATTTCAAATCTGCTCTTTCGTGAAGGGATTCCACATGCACTCCATGAGTCCATGGATGTGATGTCATGAGCCTCAGTGCAGTTTACAGTGGGCTTGTAAACCTCTATTAGGACTTTTATTGTGACTTGTCTCAACAGAATCCAAAAAATTGTTGTTTTATGGGTGCGCTAGGGATTTCTTTTTTTCCCCTGCATAGAATGGCAACAGTCATGCCGCACTACATCGGCAAGTTAGCAACTGCCTCTGTAATCCAAAGTTTGTTTTCCCACTGTGATGCTCGCTTTATTTATTTATTTATTCGTTTTTGCCTGGAGGTTCAGACAGGGCCGTGCAGTTTGGACCTAGTGCAGCCCAGTTTGGTTCCATAGCTATGGTTGCCAGGGGGCCCGGTAGCCTGACTTCACCATGGATACCGCCACTTCCTGGAGGCAGGTCGCCATTTCCCGCCATTTTTCACTCAGGAAAAGAACGAACCCTTAGCCGCCATGACTGCAGGTCATTTTAGGTTTAAAAAAAAAAAAAAAAAATTTTATTAAAGTGCTGCCAACAGCATCCACTGCAAACAGAGAACACAAGAAGTCTCGCTCTCGTTTTCTCTCTCTCTCTCTCTGGGAAAGAGGAAGGCTTTGTGGAAGAATGTTAAAGTAGGCCTACTATTTTAAGTTGTTCTCTCACAGAAGAAGCTTCTCTGAATAACGTCTATTGTACACAGCCTACCGCTACTTCTCCTTATACAGCATGTAATATTTTGTTTATATAACCATACAATTTTTTTTACTGGCACAGTGAACGCGCAATTATCGGATTGAAAACGCTTAGGCATAGTTTGGATAACAAGTCTGTACCCAAAATCGTATTCACAATACAAAGTGAACATCACTCAGTGCTGTCACGTACCTTGGCTTTAGCAAAAGCCTAATGGCACTTTGCAAAGACACAGAGGTTTTGTTTCCCTAAGACCCAACAGGGTCCTCCAGTCACAGGCCTCAGTACAAATGCCTATCCCAAAATCTGTCTGGTGATTATATGTACCTCTTAAATAATCAAGGGGTAGGGGGAAGAGTTTGGAGACTTAAGGGTTTCTTGCTGACGCAGGTTTTCGCCGTCTTGGTTCCTCAAGAGAGAACGAAAAGTGCTCGTTACGCCAGAGGTATCGACGCACGAATTTCCTGGAGTCTTGAATCTCTAAGCGGTCCTCTGTCGGGGCTCAGAGTTCTGTAAACATTGTGGTTTGGGAAACGGGGGGACAGCGCAGGCTAAGGCGAATCGTACTCCCCTGTGCATTCTGGGACTGATGAAATAAAGTCTCGTCTTTTACGCTGTAAATTCTGTTATTAAAAAATATATACAAAAATAACGACGACCTGTCATGCCTATGAGGAAGCGTGTTACCCCCTTCTAACAGTGAGTGGTCCTGTTGCCTTGGTCGGGCCGTTTTATTTGAGCTGGGCGAACGTCGCAGCGTAACGGACACCCTGAACGTATCTGACGGAAAAAATCAGTCTCTTCAGAGGAGGTCCAGGTTGCGGGGGGTTTTTTTTCGCGTATTTTGACTCACTCGGTCCGCTAAATCATATTAAAGTCAGATTAAACGTTCATTAGCCGCGTGCACAATGGATGATACAACAAAGAAGGCTTCGGGGTCGTTCACATTCAGATCCGAACGTTCGTTAATTAGAGCCCGTAATCAGCGGGAATGGTTATTGAAGAGGTTGAAATTGATGTATAATCAAGCTGCCGTTGCGGGGGCATAATTAGACAGCTTTTTCACACACGTGACACACGCAAACAAGGCCGTGGCGAGTATTTTACCATAACAGTCTGAATCTGAAGCTTCATCCGCTTGACTGTTATGCTAATTTGATTATTTAGTGCACTGACATGTTAATCATTTTTTTCCAGGTCTGTTTTTTTTTTCCAGACTTGAGGAAATAACTGTTAAAAGGTTGTCGTCGTCCCCCCCCCCCCCCCTGCCCTTACAATGCCCCCTGCTAGCAAGGTTTTAACACGTTTTCTTTGTTCATTTGCTTCTGATCTGTGCTATACTGGGACATCTTAACAGCTGGCATATCGGCATTTTTATTCTTATATAAAAAAGGTGCGATAAAAAATTTGCCCATGGAGTGCTTTCCCTGCCAACACATTGTTCTCCTGCAAGGTGATTAAAAAAGATTGAGCGTAGATAGCATCTCTGACTGCAAAAAAAAAAAAGAATAACCTGGCAGTTCCCATAATCCTCAGCTGCTCTGTGCATTTGAATGATGCTGGTATAACCGCCCCGTTGCATTTCCCCAGCATAATCGGCGGGAAAAGTTAGCCGTTGCTGGGCGCCACTGTCAGAGAAGACGTCGCCATTTTGAGCCTCGCTCTGCTTGGAGACGTCTTTCTGTTTAGCCTGAAACGAGGCAGTCGCAGAGCCTTCAATGCCATTTGGTACCCGAGGTTGGTATTTATGCGATTCCCGATTCATTGTGCAAGTTTTTTTTAAAAAACAAGTCAATATTACTGCTGTCCTTTCTGGTTTGAAACAGTAAATACGTTATAAGTTATAGCCCTCCTTGGAAACGGTAACCTATAGACCCCCTGTCCACCCCCCTAAGGGCTTTTACGCGAAGTCCCCCACCGCTATCGCATTTCCTTTAAATGTCAGTTCTTTACAGCGATATGTAGCTGCTTTCCCTGTGATCCGCGACCTTTACCGCTAAATCGCGAGCGGCGGCGGCGGCCGGCTTCCACAAACGATCAGACGGCTCCGGTAATTGAAGCGACGCTCGGTAAATCATGAGCCGTTTTTTTTTTCTTCTTTTTGTCGCCAAACGAATGCAGCGTCTACAAAACAGCGGAGAGTCCGCGATCGGGGGAAACGTTCAGCAGCCGTAAGCAGGAGGCGCCGACGTTTGCGACCGGACGCGCGGGGAACCGGCCTTCTTCATCAGGCGATTAGATTCCGTCCGCCGCCTTCAATCACCGAGGCGTGATGTTCGAGCCGTCGGCTGACATTAGCGAGACCGGGGGGCCTCCCGCCGTTTCTTTACCGCCGTCGCGTTTCCCGCGAACCTCCAGGTTCTCCGGGACACGTCGGTGCTTAAGAGGGAAGCGGTTTTCGTGAGAAAGGGAAGCGGTTTGTTTATTTCCGCCGAGCGGCGTCTGGCACGCGAGGGTTTCGCGTATTAGCGGATTTTTTCGTTTTGTTTTCATTACGGGCGAAGGAATCTCATAAGCTCGGCATTTCGTAGCCTGTTAGGGTTTTCCATGGCTGAACAGTACAGCATCAGGCCTTTGGTGGAGTATTGACTGTGATCATTATTGTGTCGCATTCAGCTATTCTTTCTGGCAATTTGAGGTGTGTAAACCAAAGATCTTGGGGACAAAGTGGCAGCCTTACATTTGCCATGAAGTCCCTGTTATCCCTGCTGAGAATTCCAGCTAAGGCGAGCTGGGATCGTAAGCTGGTCTCAGCAGGTCATAGCTGGTCTGTGGGTGGTCAAAGCTGGTTAACCTGGTAGAGTAAGCTGATGGCCAAACTGGTGAACTAGCTAATCTATAGGCCGGTCAGCTGGTGAACAACTGTTCGACCAGCTAAAACCAGAAACACTGTCAGAAGCGCTGCTTGAACCAGCTTGACTGGTTTAGTCTGGTCTGAGGTGGAATTTTTCTTCCCTCTGATGCTTCAACTTCAGCCTTCATGCTTTCTGTGTTTCTTAAAAGGTCATCAGGAGGTTTGAGCGTATTAATATCACCATACAAGCCGCTAATATTATCGCTGGTCGCTGCTCAAAAAAAAAACAAAAGCGTCTCGAAATGTGCGCGCGTCAGCAACAGTGCGCAGCGCGGCTGAAGCTCGCCAGCGGACGCCGGAGGCCGTGAGCCGGGTTGCGGTTGGAATTCCGCGCGCGTGTCATAATTAGCTGCGGAATCGTGCTTATTTGTGTGAGACGGAGCTGGCGGGGGGGGGATCGCTCTGCCCGTGTGCGGGCCGCTGGCCTGATTGACAGCTCTGAGCTCTGAGCTTCCACCGTTAACCCCGCGCTGACGCTGCCGGTGGGGGGGGTTTGGGGGTGAGGGTTTTTGGGGGGGGTGACGGCGATAGGATAGCCGCGCGGGGGGAACAATGCGATACCAGCGAATTACCGCCAGGCCCTCTCCGGGGGGATTGGAAGTTCGCCCGACCGTGCGTAATTAAAAGCGCATAAAAAGGACGGATCAGGCGGTTTCTGGCGCGTGGAACGAATCCCGCTCGGAGGCGCGCTCAGCACCCGCACCGGGTGCCCTGCCCGTAGAAATGGGAACGGGACAAAAAAAAAAAAATCATCATTGTTTTTCCTGGCGTAACTGACAAGTAGACCTAATTTATGCAGTGGACACGGGCAGGAATCTGAATAATGAGATTTTAAGGGCATTGTCCCCTTTTAAATAAGGGAGGCTCACGATGTGAAAACTTAGACCTTCCGACGGAGTTCAGTTGGCTTCCATTTTTAGTAACGCACCTTTATTTTCTAATTACGAGTTCCAATAATAGGAGGCTAAAGGCTTTTTAGGTTTTTATCGTTCGTTTTTCTCCCGTGCGCTGTTCTCCTGGGGTTTGTGACAGGCAGAGGATAAGTGACAGTCAGTGATTGGACAGGCACAATGAGTGAGGACAGGAATGTACCCGTTTGTGAGGAAATAGACTACGTGACCAAAAGTATCTGGACACGCCTTGGTCTGGGGCTGTTTTTCATGGTTTGGGTTAAGCTCCTTTAGTTCCAGTGAAGGCAAATCTTAATACTTAATAGGCGATTCTGTGCTTCCAACTTTGTGGCAGCAGTTTGGGGAAGGCCCTTTCCTGTTTCAACATGACAATCAAATCTTATTATTGAAACTATATTTAAATTATTTACAGTTGCCAGTCAGAGAAGACGGCTCATATTTCATGATATCAGGTTTCAGTGATTCGCTCATTTATTGAAAACGAATTGTCATTTTAGATTGTGGAAGAACTCCAACCGTGCATAGAGCCTTTTTGGCATGCAGTTTATACACTATTAAAAACTGGGATGATTCACGAGTGCAGATCGAATCCTTCTCATTTTTATACATTGAGTTTCGAGATCTACTCGGCACACATACAGAGAGAGAGACATTTGCATACGGCATGTTTTCACTCTGAGGTTATTTCTGAGTGCGTGCGCTTCTCCTCCTATTGTTGTAATTTTGCTGTGTGCTGGGAAGTCCCCAGTGGCCTGAAGCGTTCTGTTCCTGTCCCATCAGAAGCAGGCCAGGCAGCGCCGGCACAGGGGTTAGGGAGGCGATACGGCGGAGCGGAGCCGTTTCCTGTCAGGCGCCATCATCGCCCTGGCGATCAACCGAGCGGCGAAGGAAAAGAGCAGCTCGCGGAAGAGCGTTTTCTCGGCCAAAAAGAAAAAAAAGACGCTATTAAATTTTTTTTTTCTCACGCGCGAAAGCGGGCCGGGTTTCAGGGGTGTGCCTGGAGCCGCTGTGCGGGTGCGGAGGCCGGGGGGAACGGGTTGGGGGGGGGGCACTGTTTTTCCACAGGTAACATGCGGGGGGGGGGGGGGGATGCTCTGGAACAGCTCCAGGTGGGGTGGGGGGGGGGGGTTCAAAGTGCGTGACCGAGTCCTCCTGTCGTCTCTAGTCCAATCTTATCTGAAAAGGGGCTGGTGAGGGTTAGGGTTAGGGTTAGGGTTAGGGTTCGGTTTTCAGTCCAAATGTCGATCAGTAGAAACAGTTACAGTCTTAGTGCCAGGCTGAAACAAGGAGCTGCTTCCACACTGGCCCTCTCCAAATAATATTGGACACCCCTGCTTCTCACGCAACCAGATGACACTACCTGGAAGAGTCAGCCCAGGTACAGTCCAAAAACACGACGCATATCCTTCTTGTACTGTTCCAGAACTGGGACGTATACTTAGCTAGCTGCGTAACACTGTGTAAAGCACAGGGGTTGTTTTGCTGTCTAGCAGGCAGCGCATTAGCAGAACTTAGCGGAGGGTCTGTTCTTATCAATATCTGAGGCTAAGTAATGGGCGCCACTGCGCAGAGGCTAACGAGATTGGGGCGGGAGGTCAGCTGAGCTGATCTGATATTCGGCGCTCGTGCGTGAGGCGGTGGCGGGCTGCCAGGCCCCAGCCCGACCACCCCCCCCACCCCCCCCGTCCCCCACCCCCCCACCCCCCGCTTCCCTGGGCCGTTTGGGACTCGTTGAAATCCACTTATCAGTCAGGCTAAGCTGGGGCAAGCCTTTCAAACGGACTCTCCATCATCCTCCGTCAGATGCTGTCGCGGGCCCACTCCTCCATTTCGGCCATTGCCATTACACCCCCTGGACCCCCCCCCCCCCCCCGCGCCCGCCGCCTTGCGCATGCCCACACCCGGTGATTTCCTCAGGCTTGAGTGGCGAAATGTTGCTGTGATCCTTTTAAGATGTGACTCATTAGAATGGTCTCAGCTGAACATTCCAGTGCTGATGTAGCAATCATCGCTGGTGACTGAGTGCGACGGGGTTCTAGAACACTGACTGAGACTGACTGGAAACGTTCCCAAAAAAAACCCTACTCTTCAAAGGGGTTTACTGGTCTCGATTAACCCGCCCCCGAAACTCTCAACTGCACCTCCTCTCGCCCCCATTTAAACACAGATGAGAGAGGCGCTGGCCGCACAGCTGATGTGACATTTTCTCATTCCGTACCGCCCACGCTCCCCACCCGAACTCCCCCAGGGCAAAATCTATAATAGGGTGCTTTGCATTAATGTTGGCTGACCCTCCCCGTCTCTGTGCATTACTGGAGTCCCACCCCACCCCCCCCCCCCCCCATTCGGGCAGTTGTCTGGGAGACGCGCGCTCGCCAGGCCGAACGGTCGTATGTGCCGTCGCTCTGCAGCAGCTAAACGGAGGTTAAATAAGCGTGCGTCATCCTGGCAGGGCGCCTGTGGCCTCCAGGGGGTTAAAAGGCACGCGCACATACGTTCACGTCCTTTGTGGAAATGCGAACGATGATGTCACGTGGGTTCTAGAATGCGCTGTGTTTGTGTTGTCATAAGGGGGGGGCTCCGAACTGTTGCGAAGCCAGCAGCTCGCCGGCGTAGCCCGCGTGATGAGAGGTCCGACGCTGACGGGGCGGGACTTCCTGTGTGCCGGGAACGTTAAAGGGACTTCCTGTGTGCCACGGTGTGGGTGAAATCACACGTGTACCTTTTCACAACACGAACTAGCGACACGGGAGGCAGAGCAGTGGCGAACACAAACGAAAACGGATGAAGGAACAGTGCTGGTTTCGTTCAGGTGGAGGTTTAGCCCGTGTGAACCGCGCGGGTCAGTGGAAAGCCACCAAAGACCGCGGCCCCCCCCCCAGGGTGAGGGGGGTGGCACAGACACGTGGGAAAACAGCCATTTCTGGAATCGGGTGACACCCCCCCCCCCCAACCCCACTCTGCCATTCTGCCAACGTCCCATCTGCTCAGGCCACCCTTGTAATCCCCTGTTTCTGCAACTGATCTAATCGCATGTAATTCCAGCCCTGCGGAGGGTGGGGGGGGTTAACGATATGTAAAGCCTTTTCACTTTTACCCGTCCTTTTTGTTTAAGACCCCAGCATGATCCCAGTCGTGAGGAATCTTATCTCTCTGTGTCTCTCTCTCTTCCTCTGATGGGACACCCCAGCCCCGCCCCCCCACCTGTTTCTCATTGGTGGGGATTACATGCGGAGGCCGAGATCGGGGTCAGGTGTCAGACTCGCGTGGACGTCTGGCGCACGCACACACGCGTGTTAATGCGTAAGAGCGCGGGGGACTCTGCTGCAGATGCTCACTCTCGCACGCACACGTGGAATTACTGCAGCTCTGTTTACTCGTGACCCCCCCATACACACACACACAAACACACACACACACACACCTACAGCTACAGACACACACACCTACAGCTACAGAGACACACACACACCTACAGCTACAGAGACACACACACACCTACAGCTACAGAGACACACACACACACATACGCACACACACACACACACACACATAGAGACACATACACACACACACACACACACACACACACGCACACACACACACATACAGACACACACCTACAGCTACAGAGACACACACACATACACATACTCACCTACACCTACAGAGACACGCACACACACACACACACACACACCTACCGAGACATATACACACATACACATACAGACACACACACATACACATACTCACCTACACCTACAGAGAGAGACACACACACACACACAGACACACACCTACAGAGACACATACACATACACACACACATACACATACTCACCTACACCTACAGAGAGAGACACACACACACACCCACACCTACAGAGACACATACACATACACACACACATACGCACACACACACACACCTACAGCTACAGAGACACATGCACAGAACCACAAATGGACACACCTCGTCTTTTTTTATTGTAGAATGTTATACTGCCATATTTGTTCGGTTGCTGCCTTAAATCTTCTCATGCTGTTTGATGAAATTAACCCTTTAAGATGTACGATCACAAGTACGTGATCGGAATTTTCTAAACAGAACGTTCTACTGGTAACTGAACGCAGCGGAGTTCTAGAACGCTGGCTTATTTTGAAAAAAAAAATATATATACATTCCAAAAAAAAACCTGCTCTTCATAGGGTTAGGCCTGCCCTACCATCCCCACCCTCTGCATTCAGCAGGACGAGAGGATCACGCACGTCACTACCTACCCCAGTGAAGACTCAGCAGAGGGGGCCTGTCAGACCTTGTTGATGTGCACGGACGGATAATTAACTGTGCACTTGTCTGCGCGGAACGGAGGCACTCGCGCTGGTGTCTGTGAAACGGCGATAAACCACGGGCTGTGTTTACGTTGGCGGAGGCACTTCTGATGTGTAGTGCGGGGGGAACACGATAAGACACGTGTGTGTGTGTATGCTGAACGGAGATGCTTCTCATCACTGTGTCAACACTGTGAAACTGTTTCAAACCCTGCTGGATATAGATTGATGGTGTGCCCCATGTGTGTGTGTATATGGGTGTGTGTGTGTGTTTGTGTGTGTGTGTGTGTGTGTGTGTGTGAAAGTGTGTCATATTTCTGTGGCCTGCTGAAGACCGAATGTAAATGGCATGCTAGTGCTATTATTTCTCACTGAATCAGAGCTCTACCACACATCTAAAATCTAGGAGTGTAAATGTCGTGTTTATGTTGATCATACTGCAGCAACTGGGAGTGACGGGAATGTTTTTTTTTTCCGAACTTGCGACAGGCCCTTTTTCCCCCCTTTCCTAATCCCAGATCCCTGCGAGCAGCCGGGCACACCGCGGGGGGGGGGGAAGGCCTCGTTCAGCGGGACAGCGCTGCCTTTGTCGTTTCTTTTCCGCGAGCTTCGCGTCTTCTTTCCCCGCGGGGGGAAGTGGGGGGGGGGGGAGACGAGCGGTTCTGTGTGAAATGCGGCGGGCTCTGAATGCCCGGGAGACGACTCTCTTAAAGCTCCCATCGATCCATCGATCGCGCCATGATTACCTATCGCCCGCGGACCTCTGCGTGTTCGGCCATTTGCGTCTGCATTATGCGTTTTTAATTGTTTTTACGTCCGCCGCTGGTAGTGAGATGAATTCCCCCTCTGGGAATCGATAGGGTGTGCTCTTTTCTATTATATTATCCGTGACGAACCTCGCGGTGATTTATTAAGCCTCCTTATAACGGGATTGGAAAAAAAAAAAAAGACTGTAAATTTGTTTCAGATTTTTTTATTATGATGCGAATTGGCACATTCCAGAGGCCAAATTTTTATTTTTTTTTCCCGAGGCAGCCAAACCCCCTTTGAGAGCATCACGCAATCGAAAAATAAAAACCACAGCTGTTTTTTTTTTTTTTTTTCCCTCGGTCCCCCAAGACGAACGCCCCCCGATCCGGCGGGTGACGCAAATTGGGAGAATTAACCGTCGCCATTTAATTCAGGCCGAAGCCGTTTCTCGCCGCGAGAGAGAGAGAGAGAGAGAGAGAGAGAGAGGGAGAGGGAGAGGGAGAGAAGGAGAGAGAGAGAGGGAGAGAGAGAGAGAGGGAGAGAGAGAGAGAGAGAGAGGGGGGGAGAGAGGGAGAGGGAGAGGGAGAGAGAGCGAGCGCAAGAGACAGAGAGAGAGAGAGAGAGAGAGGAACAGAAGTGTCTGTACCAAGAAAATGACAGACAACCCAGCTGCAACAATTTACTATTAAATTGATTCAGTAATCCAGGTCCTCGGCCTAACGAGGATGTCATTTCTTCTACAGCGAGTGCATCGCAAGGTTAATGTTCTTCTTTCCCCCCGAAGCGCATTCGTCGCGTCTTCATATGCCGCCAGGAACCGGAGGCCTTATCTCCAAAAAATCGCATCGCAAAAAGGTCTCTGCTAGTTCTTAGTTTTCTCTCTTTTTTTAAAAATCCTTGCTCAGTTGTGGTTAAGGTGGACGACACGTATTTATTCCCTCCCCACACCCCCCCCCCCCCCCCCCCCCCGTCTGAAAACGAGCTCTCGGCTCGGCGTGAAATCGATGGTTCTCTCCTCCGTTGATTAACGCTGAGGATGCTAACGTCGCCGTTA
Source organism: Anguilla rostrata (assembly GCF_018555375.3). NCBI lineage: Eukaryota > Metazoa > Chordata > Actinopteri > Anguilliformes > Anguillidae > Anguilla > Anguilla rostrata. The sequence continues at coordinate 52,317,564 of NC_057938.1, read as the reverse complement.
GCGGCTAGGGAGGCGCGAACGGCTGAACGTAAAAAAAAAAACAAAAACGCGGTTTCTCCCACCGCACCGAGGAGGAGGAGGAGGAGGACGGGGGGTGGGGGGAGGATGGGGGGGGATGGGGCACGGGGCGCAAAGCCTGCCTAATCTGACTCTGTAATTACTTTGCGCAAACACTCTCGAACGCAGAGAGAGCGTTGTGTGTGACTGTGTTCTGGGACTGGCCTTCGCCGCATTTCGGAGCTGTTCGTCCGTCTCCTGGCGGGAACTACCGGAAGGTTTTTACTTACAGGTACGTGTGGACCGGAACACCGAAACATCGCAATCTTTCGTTCTGACGACGTTAAAACCCTGTTTGGCTCACTTTTGTTCACATGTCAAGTGGATATATATCCGCCCTTTCGTTTATCGTCTTTTGTCAAACCTCAAAGCCAAGTTCCTGTCCTCTCGGGCGAGAGCAAAGAATCGATATCAAACGCATCTTCTTCTTCTTTTTTTTCGCTCTTTCTTTCTTTCTCGTTTCGCCCACTGCATCTCGAAGCGAAATCTGTTTTTCCTTCTTCCGGCTCCTGGGCCAGATTTTCTTCGGTCTGGGCTGGGGGAGCACAAAGGAGCTTGGGAACCCGTCTCTGCGCGTTTTGAGTCCAGCGATCGCTTTCACGCCGACGGAGTGCGATAATCTGCTCCCCAGAATCACTTCCTGCGAGCGTCTCCAGACGATGGTATCAGACTGACCTCCAACGGGGGGGGGGCTGTCAGCTCGCGTTTGAGGGAGGAAACGTCAAGGGGGCTTGGGCGCATTGGCGGCGCGGACCGAACTCTTGAGTTCCGCTTAAATCCACACATAAAGCCCGCCACCCTCACACTCGTCCTCCTTGCGGCGTGTGCCGCCACCGTCGCCCACACGCTGCATTACCCGCCCCGGCCAGCAGGGTGCAGGACTGAGCCCCACCCCTCCTCTCCCCATCTGTAGAACCCAGGCCGCACTAAGGGAACGAGGAGGGGAGGGGAGGGAGGTGAGGGGGGTACGCCAAAGTCCCTCTCTGTGGTGTTCCAGCTCGCCATAACAACAGTCTCCCGGGTGACTGGAGCTGGACAGAGACATCAAAGCGGATCTCATTTTCTCTTGACGTGTGGGGATGTGGGGGGGGGCTGGGGGCTGGGGGGGGAAGGAAGTTTTCAGCATGACTTCCAGTGGTGTGTCATAATTAGTGTAACTCTCTGTTATTGTAATTGAGCATGCTCCGGCCCTAACAGGCTTGCAGTCCTGCTTGACGGGGCGGTCGCCGTGCCGACCGGGCGCTTGTGTAGCCAAGCGTGATGGCGGCGGCCGGGGGCGAGTGATTAGAATGTCTGCGCCGCCACCCGACCTCCGCCGGGGGAAGGGGGGGGGGGGACGGGCGCGGCCGAGCTGCCAGCGAGCGGTGGCGGTACGGTCGCGGTAATGCGCCAGGGACTACGACCTGGGCGGGGCTTGAGAGGGTCGCTGTGTGTGAAAACTGCCCTGCGGTCCAAGTCCAAGTTTATGGATGGGAGGGGTAGCACCATGGAGAGAGTGAAAGAGAGAGGAAGGGGGAGAGAGAGAGAGAGAGAGAGGAGAGGGAGGGAGAGAGAGAGAAACAGAGAGAGAGAGACGGAGAGAAACAGAGAGAGAGAGAGACGGAGAGAGAGAGAGAGAGCTCTTTTTCCGATGGATCAGTCACAGTCATCAAAGGCCACAGAGAAGCCCCTGAGCTTTGTTTTAATTGGCCGTCTCACCGTGAGACACCATGAGTAATACACCAATGAAAAGAGTCATTACTCCTCCCCAATACCCGGAGTTAAAAACACATCACTGTCTCAGTGTTTCTGGACGGACTAATTCATTACACCGCGCGATGCAGTGCCTGCACGTGTTTGCGAAATTAACCCCAGCATCTTAAAAAATAAACATGAAAATTTTCCATTGGAACCATGAACATCAGTGTGGTGTCATGCCTTTGTCAACAGTGCCTCCATCACTCAACAGAACACGCTATTATATGTCTATTTTTAGCTGCTGGTGTGTTCGTGATAACATTTGTACAGATGGCAGATCTTAAATGTGTTGTTCATGGATGGTGCATGTTTGTGTGTATGTTACGTTACTGTTGGATGGGGATCTTGTATTTTCCACTATTGTCTTAAACACGGTCTGAACACAAACAGCATGACTTCTTCAGGGGGAGAAAAAAATCGTTTTAAAAATCCAATCAAAGACCGACCCTCTGCTGCCATCTAGTGGCAGCAGCGGGAGCTGCGTTTGGAATTGCGGTGCTCTGAGTCTGCCACACCTGCTTTGCTTAGCTTCGCTAACGCCGCCACACCACTGGAGTGAGATTAGCTAAATGGAGCCGCTCATTAGCGAGTGTCTATATTAGCGGAAGGGGGGTCAGACCGAGTCAATGAGCGTGGTCTAATGCACCCCCCCCCCACCCCCCCACATTCGTCAACCTCTTGTCGCAAAATTTGCATATAAATTGCTCTAATATGATGTCCCCCCTTGCTTTATTCCTTTAATAGCTGCTTTATTTGAGATTCACGGAAAAGTTTGCGGGAAGAGCGGGGGGCTCTTTTCAGAGAGAGAGAGAGAGCGCGCCCGGGCGCCCGAGGGGAACGGCGGAGAAGGAGAGCGTCTGGAATTTTCCGGAATGTTCTCCCGCGGTCTCAGCAGCTCGGCCCTCGAACAGAAAGCGAAGCGGACGTGTTGTGATTCCAGACCGTGTCCTTCAGTGCTCAGTGGGTCTGACACACAACTATCGCCCCCCTCCCTCCAACACCCCCCCCCCCCACACACACATACACACATAAACACACATACACAAACGCATGCACACATACGAACACACTCTTACACACACATGTGTACACATGCATGCACATATGCACACACACATGCGCAAGCACGCAACACATGCATAAACCTATGCAAACGCAAACACGTGCGCATATGCATTTCCGGAAATACACAAGCATACTCTTGCATACACACATGCAAACATGCGTGAGCACACGCACTCCATGCACAAACTCATGAATGTACATAAACATATAAGCGTAGACACACTCATGCACACAATCACACACAAACGTAGACAAACACACACATACTGACACTAATAAACATACACAAACATGCACACACACACAAACACACATAAGCATACACAACCACAGATGTACCGGCACGCTCATACACATAAGCAAACACACACACACACACACAAACACACACACACACACACGCATGACCAGTCAGTATATGGTCCATTAAGCCCGGCCACAGGAAGTTCGTTCGCCCTGCCAGGAAGTGGCTGTTGCCATGCGTCCACTACCACACCGTCGTCGTGTCAAAGTGCCGTTAATTTAACGAGCGTAGCCAATCGGAAGGCGGGTCATTGGCTCTTCGTTTCCATGACCGCGGTAGCAAATAATTGGTCCTACCAGGCTCAGATTGGTGGTGTGATGTCAGAGTTAAACGCAGACATGCAACGTGTCCAAAGAGATGGCTTTTTTTTTTTTTTGTGCTTTGTTTTGTCAGATTGAGTCGAATTTTCCACTAAAGTTATTAACACCAATTGCCCAGCGTTTTACAGCGATGGAGCGTCTGGGCTTCCCGGCACTGAAATCAGTCAGACCCCAGCCTCTGGGTCCCAGCTTATAACAATAATGATGATGTATTAGTAGCTGTTAGCTGTTAGCGCTCACACGCAGGCACACACAAGAACACACGCGCACAAACACACACACACACACGCACACACACGCACACACACACAGACATGCACATTCCCACACACACACACACACACAAAAACATGTACACATGCACGCACGGACACACACACGCACACACAGACATGCACATTCCCACACACACACACAAAAACATGTACACATACAGGCACACACACACACAATAAAAACACGTACGCACGCACACACACTCACTCATAGACACACACACACACACACCCCCACACCCACACAAACACAGATAGCAATCTCTGTGTTACCTGAAAACTCATTTAGCTTGGCAGTGAGTAAAAAAAAAAAACAGAGAGCAGGACTGTAGAAATTAAACATGGCGCAGCGACATAATAGAGGGTAGGGTTTCTGCTCGGTCGATTCTGCATTCGAACGGGAGTTGGCGGACGTCCCGTTTTCTCCCCTCCGTTTATACAGAGTGGGTTTAATTAGTCTTGCCCCCCTCCCCCCGCCCCACCCCGCCATCCTGCATGAAGGTACACAAGCACATTACAATTGATATTAAGTGCTTCCAGTTTCCAGGGGCCGCTGGTGAAATGGGCTCATTTAGAATCAGGGTGCATTGTGGGAGGTGAGCTGGGGGGGGGGGTCGGGGGGGGGGACTGCCCGGCGCTCGGCGGTTGGGATACGGAGCTGCGCGCTTCGCCGCACGCCACACGTCACACGCCAAACGCCCCACACACGCCACACACGCTCGACGCGCCCGCCCACTCGCTCGCTCTTTTCGAAAAATGACGGTTGGAGGGTAGCCGCCCGCCGCGCTCGTGATCGCCTCTTACTCAACGCCGCGCCCCTCGCTGTGTCCAGGCGGGCGCTCCGGTGACTCGTCGTCCAGGTGTGCTGCTCTTCGCCATAACGCTGAAACGGATCGATGAAGGAGCTCGGTACCCCTCCCCAAACCCCCTACACCCATCCCCCAACCACCACCACCACCACCCCACCCCCCACCACCAGCTGAAGGCCCCCCAGCGAGCGCTTTATTCTCAGATAAAAGAAATCCGCGTCTGTTTTAACACGTCCCGGTTAAAACGATGGCAATATAATAATTATGATAATCATAATCTTACATATCTGCCTAAGCATTTAGTGAGTTCCTCCTGAGTAGTTTATTAAACTAAATGGCTAACTGCCGTTAAACTGTCTAGTGCATTTGCATGTTGTGAAACCAAGATATGCACATGCACACACACAGACAAACAGACAGACACCCACACACACACATTTATTATACTAAATAGCTAACTGCCATACAACCATCCATTGCATTTGCTTGTTGTGAAACCACACATACACTCTCTCCCTTTCTCACACACACACACACACACACACTCAGGCACGCACACACACACACACACACACACACACACACGTACACGCACCCCCCCCTAAGAGCGGACTCCTGAAAAAGTCAGTTGGGAACACCTTGATCTTCTCTCCATTATCACGGGAGCCGTGTACTTGGTGATACGCTGCACTGGAACCATACGTACAGAGTCATTTTTCAAAGGGAGACAGAGAGCGGGGAGGAAACCCAAAACTTCAGGCAGTCAGGTTGGGTTAGGAGGGCAGAGGGAACCAGGCTTGTGTCCCGCAGGTTCCATAGTTTTTATTTGACTTTAAATTTTTCCCCTCTCCCTTGCAGCCTTTGTGCCTGGCAGCTGCACCAGAGCGGGCTGTATGAATAAGGAGTAATAAAGCGTCGCGTTCGTTTCTGTGAATCTTTTTTCGGGGGAAGGTAACGGTAACGGTGGCTGGGGGGGGGGAAACAGCCTGGCGATGAGGCGAAGCTCATTTCGGTTCATTACCGCGCTCCACACACGCGCGCTCCCTCGCAGCGGAAGGGGGGGGCGAGGAGGGTCTCGTCGGCAGGCGAGGTCACGAATAATTTTGTTTGGGCTGGAAATGGGTTCATTACGTTCCCCCCGGGAGCTGGCGGCGTGGGTCGGGCCGGCGGAAAAGGCGCTACGACGCGCGATCATTATTCACGGCGGATGAAGCGGTCCTGAGCGCTCGCGTCGGGGGGGCGGCTCGGCCTAATTCGGCCGGCTCCTCCGCTCATTTTCTGCGTCCAATTTTGGCCGGTGCCCGGGAGCGCTGTTGATTTTCCATCCAGGCTCTTGATTAAAAGCTTGGTGTGCGTGTGTGTGTGTCTGTGAGTGTGTGTGTGTGTGTGCGTGTGTGTGTATAGTGTGGGCCCGTGTGTGTGTGTGTGGGGGTGTGCGTGTGTGTGTGTGCGCGTGTGTGGGCGTGTGCACGTGTGTGTGTGTGTGTGTGTGTCTATGAGTGAGTGTGTGTGTGTGTCTGTTGGCGTGTGCATGTGTGTGTGCATATGTGTGTGTCTGTCTGCGTGTTTGTCTGTGTGTGTGTGTGTGTGTGTGTGTCTGTGCCTGTCCCTTTCTGAAAGTGTGTGTGTGTGTGTGCGCGCATAAGCGAACATGTAAAGTTGTGTGGTGCTATAAGCCTTTAAATGGTAGCGCATCTGTAGCACTGTGCTGGCTCACACATCAGTGAGTGAGTGCTGAGAATATGAGTCAGTGACCGGAGCTTGCGTGCTTAAATGACCCTGTAGATCTGTCACTGCTTGTTCGCACCAAGGGCCAATGAGAACTCACGAGAAGAACAAAAAAAAACCGTCCCGTTAGGCTGGAGTGCTGTGATGTCACAGGAGACTCGCTCTACTGTGACGGGCCCAGTCTGAGTGCAGACTGATGCATGCTGGGAAATCGGTCCCGTCAGCTCAGTGTGCTTCCTGTGGTGAGTGGCGTGTAGAGGGGGTGGGTGGGGGGGGGGTCCCTGGTCTGGTCTGGATCCAGCAGCCGGCCTGTCCTCCCTTACTCTCAGCCCCCCCTCCCCTCTGTCCCACGACCTCTGCGGGGCCTTCTTCCCCCCTGTCCCAGGCACGGAGGGGGATGAGGACGGGGACACGGCGGAACATTCCGCCAGTTTCACTGGAGCAGCGCTTCAGCTGCCGTCCAATCAGCTGCGCTCGGGGGGGGGAAGGCCGAAAATGAAATGAAATAATCGCTGCCTCTGGCTGTATCGGGTTGCGTTCTTGTGTTCTTTTTTTATTTTTTTTTTACTCCTTTGCTGCATTAGAGTCGTTTCGAAATAGCAAGACATATAAAGCGAAGCGAAACGGCAAACCTATAATTCTGAGAGTTTTTTTCTGAGAGAGAGAGAGAGAGAGAAAGAGAGAGTGAGAGTGAGAGAGAGAGAGAGAGAAATGACTTGACGCTAACCCCCTCAGCGCACGGTTTGGCCGGGCTAGCCAGCAGAGCTGAGCTGGCTTTGGGTTTTAGGCGTGGCTCCCCGCTGCATTACAGCAGGAAAACACGAGTCACCATTTCCCCCGGACAGCCTGAACCGGACCAGAACACCCGCAACTGACTGACAGCTGTGGTCTCTCTCTCTCCCTCGCTCTCTCTCTCTCTCTCTTTCTCTCTCTCTCTGTCTTCATTTCTTTCTCTCCCCCTCTCACTCTCTCTCCCTCTCTTTCTCTTACCCGCAGTCTGTCACTGACATTCTCTCTTTTTGTTCTCTCCCCTTACTCTCTCTCTCTCTCTCTTTCTCTCTATTTCCCCCAGTCTCTGTCACTCAAATGTTCTCTGTCTTTCTCTACCCCTCACTCTCTCTCTCTCTCCCTGCCTCTTTCACTCACATGCTCTCTGTCTTCCTCTCTCTTTTTCCCCCCTTCACTCTCTGTCACTCTCCTCTCTCACTCCCTCCCTCACACACTCTCTCTGTCTCTTTTCTCTCTTTCTCTCTCTCTCTCTGTGGTAAACCCTTGTCTTCATCAGACTGTAACAGAGGCCCCACCCTTCAGCTGTACGTTGCGTCAGCATTCTCCCCACCCCCCACCCCCCCCGAGCACTCCAACCCCCCACCCCCCCCCCCCTCCCATCCCAGATTTATGTGTGGGCCAGAGACCGGCTCTGGCAGGAGTTCATTGTTCTCCACTGTACTTGTTGCAGAGAGTTTGAGCGCAGGACCGGCGAACGCTGCTGTGCTCCGATTCGCCGGAGCGGACAGTCGGACCGCTGAGCTCCCAGCGACAGCGCCGTTTTCTAGAAGGAGCGTCCGCCGCGTTTTTCTTTTTTTCCGCCAGCGCGCGGCGTCGTGAAACCGGCGGAGTGGGGGGGGAATCGCATGATGATGATGATGATGATGATGTGGGAAGATCGCTTTTCGGGTCAAGTCTGAACATCGGAACTGGGGCTCAGAAGCGGGGAGCAGAAATCGAGCTGTCGGGGACTGAATAAGTTGTCGCGACTTCAGAAAACGGTATGTACTCATTTTTTTGTCTTTTTTTCCCCCTTTTTTTGTTGGATTTTTTTGTTGGGTTTTCAGTACAGGACGGGTATCAGTGTCACGTTCTGCCGAGCCGGGGAAAAGGTCAGAAAGTGCCGGGAACTTAACTCTCTCACCCAGAGAGAGAGAGAGAGAGAGAGATCAGGGGAGAGGGACAAAGAGTGAAATGCTGTTCTGTTGAATTTGCATTGTGATCCCGGTGTGTCCTCGTGGAACACTCCTGGCCAGGAACTCCGTTTGCCCTGGTCCTCAGCATGCACCGTTCGAAGGGGGGGGGGGGGGGGCTGTAATTACCCCATTAGTCTCTCACAATTGGGGTGGGGAGGATGGGGGGAGGGGGGCGTGAGTGAGCCATGGAATGTTGGGAGATGGAGTTTTCTGGTTAATGTGTGCAACTAATCTTGAGGATCAAGGATCATTACGGTTTGCAACTTCAGCTTCTCAAGCATCTATTGATTTTTTTTTGTTTTGTTCTTTATATTCAGTGAGAACAAAAGCTGATCTCTGCCCACGCTGAGGACATGAAAATTGTAGGGGGATAGAATAGGGAGGGAACAAGGAAACTGAACACTAGCTGTAAAGCTGTAGCCTGGGCCTGTTTATGGATTTATGATTCTTTTTTTTTTTTACTGCTCAGAGGGGGTGTAGCATCTACACACACACACACATACTCACACGCACGCACACACACACACGTGCACACTTGCACAGACACGCACACACACACTCACACACCCTCTCTCTCACACACACACACAAGCACGCAGACACACACACTCACACACAGACTCACACACAGACTCACACACTCTCACATACACACACACACACATTCACACACACACAGACTCACACACTCTCACATACACACACACACACACACAGACTCACACACTCTCACACACTCTCACATACACACATTCACACACACAGACTCACACACTCTCACATACACACACTCTCACATACACACTCTCTCTCTCTCACACACACACACACACACACACGTTTTCTCTCCTGCAGGCTCATAGATATGTCCATGAGAGACAGTGGGACTCAGTGTACAGGGCCAGTGAGGGAGGCTTCTCTCTCCCTCTCTCTCTCTCTCTCTCTCTCCCTCTCTCTCTCTTTTGTGAGGGGAACACATTCGGCACTCAGCGCCCGTCTCGAGGCCCCAGCGCGCATCTGGAAGCAGTGACGGGCTCGCGGAGCGGCGGCCGGTGGTTAACGGGGGTGGGGGGGGGGCGGCTGGGCGGGGCCACCCCCCCCTTGGTTTTCAGCCGCACGGGGGCGGGGAGCGAAACAACGTCCCGGAAAATACACAAAAAGCCTAAAAGCAGTCCAGACTCGACGGGCTCCATTTGCCCTCTTTTTCTCTCTGTGTGTGCAGAACTTTCCAGTAACACAGGAGGCTCCCGAAAAACAGACAGGCGGAACAGGGCCGTGGTGAGGGGCCCAGGGCCAGGGGCCAGCGGTTAGGGGCCCGGGGCCAGGTTCTCCTGGGACGGCCCCCCACCTGGTGTCTCAGTATTCATGGGCTTGGGGCCCACAGGCTGGTTACCTCTGGTCTGCACGTGCTCCAGCCTCACCGATCCACTTTGTATTAGAACCTGTCAGGCTCCATTGGCTGCAGACTAGGTTATTCTTCTAGGGAGGGGGAAAAAGTTGGGGGGGGCAAGGCTGATGGGGTTTAGGGGGTGGCAGGGTTGCTGTCATTTAATAAGTCACTGCAGAACTCAGGAAATAGGGTGTTTTTTTCGGGGGGGGGGTACCTAACCTTTTCAGACCCCTCTTACTGCCTACTAATCAGCATCATCCCTAACAAAAGCAGACCCAGCCCAGACGCTAATGCATTTATAGGGTCCCATACATCGTATTTTTTTTCGCGCAAATGAAAGGGGTGATTTATTCGCACGCCGGCAGTTAAGGATCTGGGGGGGGGGAGACCTAGTAGGCCTCTTTGTCTGCTGCGCCCCCCTTCCCCACCGCCCCTCCACCCCATCCCCCCGTCCCCCCAACAAAGAGGCTTCCTCACAAAGAGAGAGCCATCTCCTCCGAGCGCTGGCCCGGGCCGCCGGTGTCCTCCTGGGCAGAACGGGGGGCCCTTTGGGTAAAGTCGGCTAACTTTGGGGCGGCGGGAACGGCAACCGTGCCGCCCCGTCTGACGGCCGCGAGGCAACGTCACCCGGGCCTCGGTCCCGATGTTGCTGTGGCGCCGTCTGGGTTCCGCGGCGTGACGAACCAACCGACCAACCAACCGCCGGCTCTGCCGCAGCCGACCTCAGCGAGGATAAGACCAGCGTCGCGTTCCCATTGGTCCGTCTAAATAGCGTTATATACATTTAGTCTGCGAGAGTATCAACTGAGCCAAGGTTGAGTGGACTTTGTTTCCCTCTCTCTCTTTCACAGATTCATTCTTGAGAAGAACACCTCAGTGTGCCAGAGTCAGTGATATCAGCCATAGACAGAGACAGCTATAATAATGATGGTGGTGGTGGTGCTGACAACAGAACAGAACGTAACTTTATTTCAAAATCCCTTTTCTGAAATGATGTACAGAGCGCTCTCTGAGTAAATACACAACACTTCTGAGGATTAAGGCGAACGGTTGATTAGTACCGGGGAGCTGATGGTGTCTCTTGTTGAAGTGTTACGTCCGATTATTTGTAAAAAACCAGGGAAATGATGTCCGTCAGCACTGGAGTTTTTATTCCAGCACATCTTCCCTCTTTTCATTTTTCACATGGTCCACAAAATATGATTTATGAAATTATTTATGAAAATTATTTTTGTTTTGTGCTCACATTGTATCTCACATCCAGTATGCAATCTACCTAACAGTCTGTACCTGGCCCCTGAGTCTGTACCTGTCTGTACCTGGCCTCTCACAGTCTGTACCTGTCTGTACCTGGCCCCTCACAGTCTGTACCTGGCCCCTGAGTCGGTACCAGTCTGTACCTGTCTGTACCTGGCCTCTCACAGTCTGTACCTGTCTGTACCTGGCCCCCCACAGTCTGTACCTGGCCCCTGAGTCGGTACCAGTCTGTACCTGGCCCCTCACAGTCTGTACCTGGCCCCTCACAGACTGTACCTGTCTGTAAGCTGGCCTCTCACAGTCTGTAACCTGTCTGTACCTGGCCCCTCACAGACTGTACCTGTCTGTAACCTGGCCTCTCACAGACTGTACCTGTCTGTAACCTGGCCTCTCACAGACTGTACCTGTCTGTAACCTGGTTCCTCACAGTCTGTAACCTGTCTGTAACCTGGCCCCTCACAGACTGTACCTGTCTGTGCCTGGCCCCTCACAGACTGTACCTGTCTGTAACCTGGCCTCTCACAGTCTGTACCTGTCTGTACCTGGCTCCTCACAGTCTGTAACCTGTCTGTACCTGGCCGCAGTTGCTGGGAGCACTGCTCTCCGCAGACCTCGCCCTGTCTGGATGGGTGTGTCGCGAGCAGAATGCCTGTGGCTAGGGAAGACCTGGGAACACCTGCTCATTGTCCTCCGCGTCGGGACAGGTGAACGGCCGAGCCCGTTTTTTAAGTTGCGGCTGGGCCTCCTCCGCGGTTGGCCTGCGCAAAATAAGAGGTGCGTCTCTTTTGTCGGGTCTGGTACATCCAGTCGGCCGCTGGTAACAGAGATGAATTCATTCCCTTTTCAAAGATCTGAAAAAAAAATGCCCTTTGAAATAAATGTCTTCACTCAGAACAGGAAATGGGCTGCAGGACCCGCCCCCTTTAGCATGGGCCAGTCAGACAAAGCCTCTTCTTGTAGTCTGCAGTGCAATAATGATTACCGAAAAAAAAGAGAGAGAACTATGATGCATTCTTTAAGGAGCTCAATCCCCGAGCCTGTTTTAAGGACAGCGATCTCTCTGACAGCTCTGCACCAAGGCAAGCTTGGAATCCGTGTCACCAGGGGGGGAAAACTGACAGTGAAAATAGCCAGATTTCTCAAAAACAACAACAAAAAATACTCCTTTTTTTCTTAAAGACGTGATTTAAAAACCACCAGAGAGAGAGAAGATGGCGCTCATTTAAGGCGACTTTGGTCCATCACTTTTTTTTTTTTATGGAGTTTGCTTAATGGGAACCTCTACTTGGTGGTTATGTGGTAAGTCCAACTAATACCCTTTGCTTTATTTGTTTTCCTTGCTCTTAAGTCTCAGTTTGTGAAATATATATAATAACGGTGATATGGTGCAGCATCCACATTTATTGAGGCAACAGCACTGAGCATTACTGATGCACATTGGTATTCTGAGCGGAAGCAGCCCACGCTATCTCGCGCTGTCAGCATTTGGTGCGGGTCTCTGGCAAAGCCACGGAGAACTGACACTGTTTAAGCGCGTAGCCTAGTTTGTGTGAGCGCGCGAGAAAGCGAGGCTACGAACAGATCAGGGCCGTGCGCGTCTCCTCTCTCCCTGCCCCAAACGGGCGGCGGTCGTCAGGTGAGCCGCGTAAAAAAAAGACGCTGAGTATTTTTTATTTATTTATTTTATCGCCGCCTCTCGGTTATCTGCTCGCGCCAGAACACGAGCGCGCCGTCTCCTTAGAGCCGCTTGTCTTTGCCGTGGCTGTCAGCTGCCAGACGAACCTGCCGGGGCTTCGGCTAACGGAAGGCGTCCGCGAAGGATCCATCACTGTCACCGCCTCCCCGGCGGAAGACAAATCACCCGCGAAAGCACCCGTCAGATAGAATTCCCCCGCTGGGTCAGGGGGGCCTGCTCGTGTTTTCGGGTGATAATGCCACAATTAAAATCCAGATCCCTCATCGTCCGTGATGACGTCATTATCTTTCTTCGTTGTTTCATCCAAGGCTGCTTGCTGGCACTGTTGTATGGACGTTACGAGGACAAATGGCATATTAAATCTGGAATTTTAAAAATGCATTTTTTTTTTTTTTTATAGAAAAGGGCATCTTTTGGAAGCAGTTGAGATGAAGTTTAGTTTCGACTTTGGACAGTAATGACTGTGGGAGACAAAGTCATGGATTGTAAAAGGGGGGAAACAGTTTATTTGACAGAAACCAGCGCAAAGTTAATTATGTTTATTCAGATTCGACATATTAATAGGTTCTGCTGGTTTCAGTGTTTTTTTTAAAACCGAAAATATGTGTTTCCTGAATGTCCCAGAGTGAATTACCCTTGGCTAAAAATGAGGCATATTAACTTAATGCTGCAAGGATTTTGTTTGTCAGCTTGGCAACAGCAGTATAAAGTCTTGTTTGCAAGCAACTGGTTCCAATTAAACATCCCCATGCAACGTGCTAAGGCTTTAACTCTTTCTAAGGTTTGTTCGGGGATCTACACCAGATATGTTAGTGGTGACCAGATCTGAGGTGATCCAGTGGATCCGGATGATTAAGTATTCTTAAAGGAGTACCATGGTGGTTGAACGTGACACTTCCCAGTTGTCTTCAGGCAACAACAAAACAAATGTGCATAATTTTTTTATTCTTCAGTCATTTCAATGTACTTTAAAACGTATTTTTCTAAGCCTAAATTTCCCACTATAAAAATTCACCCGAACCGTCTGGGCGTGGTAATGAGAACTGTCAGTTAGCTATGATTGACAGACCGTTCCCCGTTACCATAGCTACCCCCATGATACGCGGTCTCTTTGGGAGACTGAATTTTCACAAGCTAGCTAGCTTAGTAGTATATCAAGTATCGATAGATAGCTAAGGTAAGGACGTTGACTTGTATCCAGTTACAATTTTTGCTATCTAGCTAGCCAAGTTAAGATAAAAGCACAACTATAACGTCCTCATAAAAGCGAACTAGCAAGCTAACGTTATCGATAACATTGCCTTATGAAAGCAAACCTCCTAGCTAGCTAACGTTAGCTAGCTAGCTAAATGAATATAACCAGAAATAATCTAAAGGCACTCTAATTTAAGTGAACCTAACGTTAGTCAAATATTTGCATTGTCTGAACAGCAGGACGGTGTGTCCTGTCAGATTTCTTTACGGGGCGTGGAAATAGGAGTGGTTACTGTATTCGTGACGTAGCAAAATGACAACTTTCTCAACCGGTTGAAAATGGGACGATGAATTTAAAACACATATTTCTCCAAAAATACAGAACGGACATATTTAATACTTAGCTCATTGTGTTTCTTCAATGCCTCTTGTGCAAATAGCACATAAAACCGAGAAAGTGTGAAAATCACCATGGTACTCCTTTAACGCTTCATGGAGAAGGCTGATTGGCTGCAGGCCCGCACAATCTCTGGACTACAAGTATTATTAATTATATCATGATTAATATCACAATTAAAATTATTGATAATAACAATGGTAATGAATTATTATTATTATGATTATTATTATACATGAAACAAAATTTAAAATAAAGTTACAGTTTTGCACATTATCCTTCATATTTCCCTGTTATATGGCTGGATGTGTGCTGAAGAACTCCACATTGTGCTGCCTAAGGGCTTTTATAACTGGGAAGCAAACCTGTGACCGTTACACACATGACCAGCTGCCTAACCGGCGTAGCATAGGCTATGCAATCTTAAGAACATTGTGTCGAATGGATGCCTTTAAATATCTCATTTTGCTTTCTTAACACGCAGGAAAAAAAGCCTATAGCCTACATATAGCTTTGCATTTAAATGTCCATTCAAATACTCAGGTTGCATTTAAGTGCTTGGCATTAAAATATAATTGCACTAATTTCTAGTTAATGTAACGCTAGTGGCAGGCGATCTTAACGAGTAGAATTATCGACGTGTGTTTATTTACATAGCCTATAGAAATATTTAACCGTCCGCGACACCACAGGAGCAGCGCTCGTTAAAAGATAAACCAACACACCCAGTCCACCCCTGGCCATGTCGATCCGTCTGTTTTTCCCAAACAGATTTTTTTCCTAGTGCGCTTTTTAACCAGGGTTAAAATTCAAGGGGAAATGGCTGCGCTTTGCCTTGGCACTGCCAAACAGGCAGATTAATGTGTGGGAGGCCACCTGGCCACCTGGGAGGGCGCGGCAAGCGGAGAGAAACACATTATAAAGGTGGCTAAGGTGTTGTTTGCTTTTCCTGTCAGCTGCCTCCCTTAATACTCTCCCAGAGGATGGCCGGTCAGACAGCCACCGCGACCCCTCCGGTTCTGCTGATTCGCTCCCCCGGATTTTGTGTTCATTAAAAAAAACGGGGTTGTTTATCCAGCTACCGTTAAGCACCGGTGAACTCCCAATTAATGTCGTAATTTAACTGCGAGGTCGGGCGGCACACGTCACGTAGCGATGGAAAGAAAAACGAACCATGTAACACACAATATCTCCGCGCCCTATGCGGAAATGGCGTCCGGAGGCTTGATTGTTATTCGTTTTCTGGATCGAGAAAAGCGCGTTCTCCAGCGGTTTCGTGGGTCTGCTGATGTAGCTATAGCCATCGGTCCCAAACGCATAGTTTCAAACTGCGCTCCCAAGGCGTAGTCTGAATAACAACGGGAAGCTTGTTTTCAACTAGGCCAACGCCATATACATCTAGAATTTGACCTTCCGAGTGGTACTTTTTTTTGTTGTAGCTATAATTAAAACGCTGGGGAATTATGGCGAGAGGGGGTAATAGTTTCTGATATTTACAGTTCAGGGAGACAGCGCCACGCGGAATTTAATGCACGACCTTGTTTCCTGTTGGTTGCCCGGCAACGGTCTCAGGGGGTCAGTTTTTTGCGGTGACGTCACGGCCAGATATACAGCTGTGCGATTCCACATGTTTGGGATCTCACGGCCCCCCCCCCGGCTTTCACGGGGGATTCAAGTATCAGCGCGCGGTCCTGTGCGATTTCCCTTCGCGCTGTTTCACACACTCTTTAACTGTGGCTCTGGCAACCATTAAACATGAATTACACACCAGTGCTTTGTAAAAAAAAAAAAAAAAATCTTTTCACATGCTGTGCCTAGGCTATGGATGTTGTAAAAATGTGTCTGTCTGCGCATGTAATCCATATGGTCCCGAGCAGCTTTGTGTTTTTATGTGACCGTAGCTGTAAGGAGGGTTAAGACGATACGTTTATGGTAAGGAAGGAAGGGAACCTTTTCTTTTTTTTTTTTTACAGTTAGGTGGCGCTGTAGGCCATGGGTCTCCCCTTTTAAACTGAGAGAGACCAAATTAAGCTTAGGGGGGAGGTGAATAATCACGAAACGATTCTACAATCGCTTTGCCTGTTCCGGCCGTGCTCTGTGTTGGTGAGCTTGAAGTGGCCAGCCATGGTGCTTTCATTTGGCTGGCCGCCACCCCCTCTCCCCCCCCCCCACCTCCCACCACACCCCCTTTCCCGGGAGATGGACAGCAGCCAGATCTGGAGCAGTTTTTGACTCCAGGACTTGTAATTTCACAAATGAATGGTTCTCCTTTTTTTTTTTTTTTTTTTTTTTTCTTTCCAGGACAGCTGTGCTAACCATGGAAACATTCAGTGAAAGACCACAGAGCCCTCCTCTCATGTCTTTCACACTGGGAATGTTCACGGTCCTAACGAACTGCAGAAATTCAGCCGAGCACCCAGCCCCAACATCAGCGGCAAAATGAGGCTCAGTTACTTTCAGTTTTTTTTTTTTTCGTTTTTTTTTTAAACTGTTCGACAACAAATGCATCCCTTTCATGGCAAATACCGGGCATGCCTCTGGGTGAAAGGGACAGTGAGTGTCAGCGAGCGAATAAAAACACGTTCGGATTAACGCACACAGGTCAGCCTGATGGCATGCAGAATTGTATGTGACAGGTACAGAACCAATCCCCCACTCCCCCTCCCCCTCCCCCACCGCCCCATATCCGCCAGCCTGCGTGATTGCCATGGCATTATAGCCCAAGGGGAAAGAGGGTGGGGGGTGGGGGGGGGTGGCTGTTGCTACAGAGTTCTGTGCCGCCCGCATCCCATGAAAGCATCCCTTGTGCTGCCGACAGAACCGCCTTTAAACCTGCCAGCCATTGCTATTCCGAACTGGCCAGAGGCCTGTGGGTAAAATGGCCGGTTTTCCTGTGTTTCCCCCTGTGCCAGAGAGGCGACTCCATGTTTACCACTGGAGAAGGGGCTAGAGAGCAGAGAGGCTAGTAACTCAATGTGATTTAAGTAAAGCAGTCCCCCCGTCGTCCCTCTTTTTTGGGGGGGGGGGGGGCGCGTCTTCTTTCAGCAAAACACAGAAATCGCAGCACATTGATATTCGGATCAGGCAGGGCGCTGCAGGCAGAGAGGCGGGCTGCATGTTTTAGAGATGGGCAGAGAGAGAGGTGAGAGAGAGAGAGATGGGGAGAGAGAGAGAGAGAGAGAGAGGGAGAGAGAGAGAGAGAGGAGAGAGAGAGAGAGAGGGAGAGAGGAGAGAGAGAGGAGAGAGAGAGAGAGAAGAGAGAGAGAGAGGGAGAGGGAGAGGGAGAGGGAGAGGGAGAGAGAGAGAGAGAGAGAGACGAGCTGATCGGTTTCAATCAGCATCTATTCTGTTAACCGCACCCTGAAAGCGCTGTTGTCATCTGCTGAACTCGTTTTAGGGTGATTGTTGCTGAAAACATCGTTTCTTTTTTCCCCCTCTGTTTTTAACTCTCGGAGTGCAGCCCTCTCACTGGTTTTCTTGCGTAAACATCTATGTTTTTTTTAAAAATCCACTAGCATTTGTAGTGAATGCAGCAGCTCTGGTTTAGTGGGGGTTGTTTAGAAACAAACCAGGTGCAAGTTTAACATGCATAAGAACACTTAGCTCTCATACGACAAACGGGGTTGATGGGAGGTGGAGTTCCGTGCAAGTTTAAAGGCACTTTGCAATGGCTTGCTCTGGACTTCATCTCCCATCAGCACCTTGGGACACTGAAAGCAGTGAAAGCGTAAGGGAAGGCTGAAAACCGAAAGCACATTCCCCTGGTGTACTTCCCTCCAAAGAGGGAACGTTTTCATCAGGGCTGTGAAGAATGACACGTTCCCTAAGCTGGCCGTCAGACCTGACTTCCTGTGCCTAGTGGGATGCGATGACGATGATTGATTTCGAACTCCCCAATTGAAAAACCTGAATCGTGTTGCGTTGCTTCTTCCCCCCAAGTCCCACCGCTGTGTCTCACCTGTCAGTCTGCCCCGCCAGTAAACTCCCACACCTGTCTGACTTTATTCTTTTCACCTGCACTGGCTTTCTGTCGGTTTCGAGACAGAGGCTTCAACATCTGACTTTCCTCAGACGACCTCCAAGAGCAGCTACTGAGCCAAAATCAAACAAATCTGCTGCTAAAAAATACCATGCACATTGGAACTGTCAGTCATTCAAGCTGTATTTATTTGGTCTACATTTTTTAATTCTGTTTACTTCTTGCAAGTACTCTATACTTTTTCTGTGTGGAACTGGAAGTTGCATTTCTGAGTAAAAGAAAAAAAAACTGTGTGTAGCAGACCTTCACGAATTCGCAGGGTGAACTAAACAGAACTTTCGGAAAAATAAGCCAGCTTGCGAAATGGTGTTGGGTAACGTCAGGACATTTGCCGTCAGGAACATAATTCTGTCTGGTCAGAGGTACTGTGTGGCAGCCTTGAAATGAGTGTAACTGCACAATAAAATGTCCAGTGTTAATTTAACTCTAACAGGGTACAGATTAGTCCAATAGGGACTGTATGTACTCTGTAAGAATAGATTTAACACAGAACATTTTACTGTGTTTGTGACAGTGGAATTGATAAAGTGAGGAAAGAGAGAATGTTAAGGTGAGGAAAGAAAGAATGAATAGATACTTTGTGTATGTTAGGAAATCTAGCCCTGCGATCCAGTCTTCCTTTTGTCATAAATCCAATTTTTTGAAAACATAATTTTTAACATGTCCAGTACCAGGTTTCTTTGGCACAGAAAGAGTATTTTACAGATAATAATGGAAAATAAACTGTAGAAAATCATTTGGATGAACAGGCCTATTTTCTAACCCTTGTCAGTTTTGCAGAGGATCCACAATTCGCCACAGTCGTACAGAGTCTGGAGCGTCCTGCTTTGGGAACAGACTGCAGAGATTTTTGTTGATATTTCCCAGATTTTGGGGATTTTTCTAGGTCAAGTCGGGGTGACCTCCCAATCACACATTGTTCTCTCCTCCCCAGCGGTGGTGTGCTCGCCAACCATCGTCCCCAAATGCCCCCCCCTCCTTCCCTCACCCCCCCCCCCCATTCCCATCTGGCTCTCCACTAGAGCGAAGGTCTGTCCAATCTAAACAGAGACCGAGGGCTTGGCTTCCACCCCCACAAAACGTCATCTCCTATCCACAAGGCCGCATCCCGCCCAGGGCCCGAATACTTTTAGCCCAGAAGCGTCCGATCTTATCCGAAAAGGGTGCCGGTTTTTGTTTTAGCCACCTGATTCTACTTATCATGGTACTGACTGAAGAACCATGATTAGTTAAATAGTTAGACCAGGTGCGGTAGTGCTGGGCTAAATCAAAAAAACCTGCCCCGACGCCTGCCCCTTTTTGGGATGAGATCGGACACCCCTGTTTTAGCCCTTTCCCTACTGTTACTTCACAGGTTCAAATCCTTCCCAAGTTCCTGATTTGAAAAACCACTTTTTTTTTTTGCACAGAATGAAGGTTTCAGCCCTGAGGACGTGAATTTCCCGGGCTATATTTAGGGCTGCTGTTCCGTTTCCAGTCGCCTCCAGTCCAGCCCGCGGTGGTTTGTCCGGCTGGGTTTGTGTCCAGACGTGCAAATTTAGGCCACATGGGCGCTGGTCATGAGGGGGAGGGGGGCGGTTGTGACGCATCTGACCGGAGGTTGAGATGAATATCCATACACCCCCCCCCCCAGGGGGCCTGTGGAACACTGAAGCGGTGATGACGTTCTTCTGTAGGCCGTCAAGACGGCCTGTCCCGTCCGCTTTCCCTGCAGAGTGCTTTTAACTGAGCGCCCGTTCACCGCAGATTTCCTCCACCGCACCGTCCCAGAGAACCTCCGGGGGGGGGAATTCTCCGCCCTTACACATTTCCCCCCGAAACCGAACGGTTTCTCATCACTTACAGCCGAGTGAAACATACTGTAGGAGCAGTCCTGAGTACACGCACCGCACACGGCACACGCCATTGATTGTTATTTGTTGTGGAAAGACAGTATTTTTCCTTGTCTCCAAGCGACAAGGTTGTGCGGTGAGGACAGCGGGTAGCATGGAATTGTGGGTAATTACATTGGGTCTGCCCAGTGACTGAGGAGGTATGCCATGCTTTAAAAGTGGAAACGCTGATTATCAGTGATTGCTGCCCTAATTAAAAGATTTGGAAGTCCACTGCATGAATTAACCCTGTGTTTGCCATCAGTAAATGAGGTCTTTTTTTTTTTTACACCCGCAGTCATGGTACCCTCTCATCATTTAAAAATTATTTATTTATTTATTTTTTTGAAAAAGCGCATGCTTTTAGTCTGTATTAATCAAGGCGTACTGTAATCTGGCTGGTCTGCAAGTTGTTCTGGCAGAGATCAAACAGACTTTGACTTGCCCTCCAGTGTAAAACAAGTCTCTTCGGAGGCCTAACGTGTCTGGACATCACCAGGCTTACGTTGGCAGTTGCAGTTAAGATGAATGCTTTTAGTCCTACTTCCTGATTGACTTACGGGTGATGTGGTGAATTTTAAAGGGGGCGGCCTGAAATGCTAAATGGCATGGCTAACTGTACAGATCACCTTGTGACCCTTGAGAATGCCCAGATACATCACAAACACCTGATGCGTAAAAGACAAATGCTTGCAAACTTATTTGGCAACGAAAGGGTTAATGTTTATGTTTTTTTTCTTCCAATCGGGGGCTGTGCTTTTTTAAATTTTTTAAAAAGCAGTTTGAAAATCAAACTGTGCTGCTGTAAGCGGGGATTACTGGGAGATAATGGAGAGGAGAGGCTGTGGTTTCTCGAGTGCATGTTTGAGCGTGTGGTGAAATCCAGTTTCTCTAAAATGGCTTTAATATAAATGGCTGCGTTTCCCCTCTCGTCCGTGTCGTTCAGGCACCGGCGCTTAGCAACAAAATATTTTGAACAGCCTCAAATCTGCCTGGTCAACAGCACGGTAAACAGGGGAATGCACAAACCCCTCCAAAGCTTCTCCAAAGGAATGGAGTCACAACCCTCGGTGGAAATCCACAGAAGGGGTAATTGTCAGTTTAGAGCGATAATTGTACATTTCACACAAGTCAGCTGAGAAACTCTCGAATAACATTTGGTTCAGGTTTCCAAAGAGAGCTGTCGGATTCAGAGTCAAACGTCTTTGCGCTAAAATGCCAGCTCCAGAAATCAACCTGGAGAAGGAAAAAAAAAAAAAAAAGACTTTTACCCATGACTAAATGGACCAGACTTCACGTGGCTTTTGTTCAATTTTGTGACACGTTATTCATGATTAGATTAATTTTTGGTGATTTCAGGAAACAGACATGCAATTAAAGGGAAAAGTGCGAACGTTAATTTTTGGATTTGTGGGTTTTTGCATTCCTCAGTTTGATTTTTTTTTTTTCTCTTTTTTCGTTTTTTTGGTCATTCTGAAAATGTGGCAGATGTATCATACAATATGTCTGCTGTATGCTTCTGCACATTGTTAATTATTCAGTGAAAATGTGGTGACAGGGTTAATCCTGGTACGTTAATCATATAACAAGCAATGTATTCAGACAGGGGAGGGGGAGTGCAAGAGCGCCTCTTGTCAGTGAAATATACGATTCCAGGCTAATTGATGACAGTAATTACAACAACCAGGATCACAGAGAAAAACCCGGTCTTGTCTTGTCTTGTCATTGTAATGTAATATTATAATGTCTAAGGAGAGACCAAATGTAAACTCTTGTCTCCAGATAGTTGCTGGTCAAATAAATCACATGACATCCTTCATAAGCAATAGCATGCGAGCATTCAAAAGACTGGAGAACTGTAAATGCTTACAATGTGGATCTATATTTGTCTTTTAAGTTGATTCATGTCTCTTTATGCAAAATACTCAGTGCAAAGTCAACTCTGGCTGTGCACTTTTGACTCAGTTAGAGTACATTTGGGCTGTACACTGTAACCTTGTACAGGCTGTCAGGTATAGGGCAAAGTGTATGAAGCTACCCTGCATTTGAAAGACAACTGCACAAGAGATCGTATTCTACTTGAAGGGACAGCAAATAAAATGCTAATACTGTAATCATTTACAGTTGTTGTCAGTGGTCTGTGCATAAAATATTTATTTAAATCTGGTGGCCTGTCTGGAGGCCATGTGTTTACAGTAGGCGTCAGCCAATAAAAATGTACAGGATGTGCGAATGTAACTGTGAGGCACTCATAAACACTGCAGGACAGTAAAATGCACCTACTTAGAAACCTGAAGCCATAATTACCCTCAGCGCACCACAGGATTTGGTAATGGACTCCAAAGGCAACACTCCTTCTCCCCTCATTCGCTGATGTCTCCCCAGACCTTGAGGTGCATCTTGGGATCCAGGGAAAGCCGTTTGGAGTTTGAAATGAGCCACAAGTGGAAAGGTGGACAGGTGCTGGCATCAGGGGGCAGAAGAGAATTCATATACTCCGATAACTGCCATGTGAACATATTTTTATATTTTCATATTAAATGAAATGTGAAACTCATCTTGACCTGTTTTATCATCAGGATAAAAAAAATATAAGGATCTATGGATAGGCTGCTTTAGATGCAAGCCTCTGGCTGTTTTCCCCCAGACGCCTTTAAATGATCAGACATAATTGTCTAACGCGATTACAGTGCATTGTGTTTGTATCTAATTCTTGAAGTGAATGTTTTTTTTTTTTTTTTACCTCTTTGCTTCAGGGTATTCAGTATTCATTAGGCGCGTGCACCGCATGGCACAGGAAACTGCTGTAAATTAGGACGTTTATGCCAGAGCTTTCTCGGCGAGAATACCGTTGATTATTGCGTATGGTCAAATGCATTATAGCCTGCCGAGTTGCATGCATTGCGTAGGCTACTTCGTGAAAACCCTGTATTATTTAAACCAGACGTCAGTGTTTCCCCTCAAGAAATTATCAAGTTCACCATGTTGACTACCTGTTGACTGTTAAACAGAAAGTTAAAAAAAAAAAAAGAGAACTACGGTAGACCTACAACATCAGCTGTCGTTTTGCTGCGTTAAAAGGATTGTTCTGACAGGTCGTGTCGACTACCAGCAGGGGGCGAAATTGACAAGTTCAGTTGGTTCAGCGAACTGGAAAACAGTGGCCTTTCATTCGGCTCTGAGTGCATACAAGCTCATCTGAAATCATTATGCGTCATACGTGTTTCACATGTCCTTCATTGAATGGACTGCACAGTAACTGCGCGTGACGTTTTTGTATTTCATGGGTGATATAGGCTATTTCAGAATAAATTAACCGTTGACTGTGCATTATGTATAGTTTTATTTTTTATTTTTTTAAAGCAATTCAGACATGACAATGCCGGCCAGTCAATCATTTTAACTGTGTTCCAGTCGACACCTGCTTTTTGCGATGTAGCGACAGAACCCCATCTGCTGGTGCCAACTTTGTCATCATTTTAAATCTCGGTCATTCTGCGAGGTAGGCTAACGGCCGCCGTCGGTTCGCATCAGCGTTTAGGAAGAAGTTCCCCGCATCGCATCCGGGCCAAGCTAAGTTTTGCGAGAGACAGACGGCGGACCTGTCTAGGTCCGCTGAGCCGGAACGCCAGGGGCGATGAGCTCGTGAGTGATGTGATTGAGAATCACACGCTTTGGCATTAACTGCGGATCGCCCTGGCACTGCAACGCAGCTGCCCGATTTGGTAAGCGAGACGCCGTTTGATCGTTTCTCAGCGAATCGCACCTGTGCGCGTCCCCATGCAGCCCGGACTGTAACGGACTATAGTAATTCACCACCGGTTGTTGAGAGTGTTCTGCCCCCATGGGATAATCGGGGAGTCTTCGGATTCCGAAACCACATCTGCACTGTCAGTGTTGCTAAATTACTGTGGAATTTCTTAATTGTTTAGAGTTCGACAGAAACGAAATGCCGTTGGGAGTTGATTTTGAAATAACGTGTCTTGTTTGTGTTGTGCCAGGCTCGGCAGTGACAGGAAACAGCAGGCAGCTGAATTGCAGATGTGATCTGTGACGACATGGAGAAGATTATCTATTCAGAACACTTCTGTAGCGCAAAACTTCAATTGAAAACTTTGGATGCACGATTAGAGCGCGCGCGCGGGGCGAAGGAATCCTGGGTTAATCTCATACTGAAACGCGCAAACAGACGCGTCCTCTGTTTGACCGGCGGACTTGTCTGCGCATTTGACCCTCTTAAATCACTCCATTCCCTTCACCAAACTCAGGGCTTTTTGCAAAACATCTTTGGTAACTAACAGCCTTGCATTGTGGATGAAAGGTGACGTCAATGACGTATCGCCTTAAAGCAAACCGTTAACGTCACCTGGAGCAAATGGAAGTCAAGCAGACGGCCATTAACTTTCTTTGAACGCGAAGGTGATTTATTTATTTATATCCCGTGCTTCTCTTGTTATAATCCATGCCCCTTTCAAGAGAGATCAAGGGCACTATGGCTGTCAGTTAGCAGGCTGGGATTGGTCCCTGGGGCTGATGGATTACTTAAAACTAAACAGACTGAAAACCAAACGTGGTTGCGAAAGATCTTTTTCTTGATATGCGTTTCTAGGTCATTCTCATTAATGTAAACTTTCAGAGGAGTTATTGCCGAGAGTATAATTAACTGAAGCAACTGCTTTGTTGTGAATTGGATTTGAAACGGCCTTGTTTGTAAGTATTTAAAGTATAATAATTGATTCTGGGGGATTTTTTTCTCCAAGGCTGCTAACAGAATAATGAGCTTCTATGCTTGAGTAAGGTTGTTTATTCTTGATTGCTTTAATACCTAGAATTAAACTGTTTGGTGCCCTCCTACCTGTGGAAAATAAGGAAATGCATGCCTTCTGACAGTGAACCTGAGGTGGTCTCCCTACGTTTTTGGTGCAGTTCTGTCCACTCAACCAACCTTGTGACCTCACAATGGGAAAGAATGTAAGTCAACTGCAAAGCCAAGGACACTACAGAGCGCGGCTCGCAGAACAGACTGGTAACATTATACTCTGGCATGTTTTTCGAAAATATTGTTGTTTTACATTTTCTGAATAATTGTTTGTTTTCACACAGAATACGGTTGAAAAATAGACGTTTGGAATGTGAGAAGGGGGGGGGGGGGGAGTGAGAAAATGGCTGACAGTTTTTTGTTTTTTTTTAAATGACAGAGTGCATGAATGCTGACCATGCTCGCTTAGTCTGTTTTCCAGAAGGTTCCTCAGGGCCTGTGTTCATCAAGCACTGCCCAGGCGGGTCAAGACACCGGGTTATTTTCGGTCCCGAGTCGTTGACCTGCCGGGTCACTCTCACTGACTGAGGAGATCCACTGTCTCTTGCTGGTGTCCTTCAACGTGCAGTGCATAGTTTTATTTTTATTTTTATTTCTTCTCATATTTAAGCATTGAACAGACTCACAGTTTACATTTTTTTTAAGTACAGTCAAATCTATACAGCTAGGTAGTTCATAAAACAATTCAGGTGTAACCTTTCAAGGTGTGAGATCACAAATACGCGATTAGAATGATCTTGGCTGAACGTCCTAATGCTGATGTAACAATCGCTACTGGTGACTGAAAGCAGCAGAGTTCTAGAACACTGACTAAGAATTCTGAAAAAAAAAAACCTCCTCTTCAAAGGGTTAAGTGCCTTGCTCAAGGGCATAAGTGCAGTGCTCTACCTGGGAATTGAACCTGAGACCTCAGAGTTATAAACCTAGTTACAAAACTATGCTACACATTCACCCCTGTGTATTGTGTACCGGGATATATGACTAAATCTGAGATGGTAATGTATGGGGCAGTGAGGGCAACAGGTTTCTGCTGGGGTGTACAGCCTCAATACTGCACTACACCGTAAAAAAAAAACACTCAATGTTGCCAAAGAAAAACCATTTCATGAAGGAAAAATCTTTAATAAATTATGTTATTTAATGGTAAGTCCTGTTATTTTATGAGATGGTCATTAACGATTAAGTTATTGCCCTTACTCTACACCGTTTACAGTGTTTTGAAAAACTGAAACACTATTGAAACTGAAACCCTGTAAATCTTTTAACAAACATTTTATGATAAAAATGTTTGTTTTTTTTGTTGGAGTGCACACTGCCATTGAAGTGTCAGTCGCAAGGGACTGAGTTAAGATGGGAAACCATCTCAGTAGTGAAGCTCCAGATCTGGGTCATCTCCCTCACTTCTGGTTTCGCCTCCCCTCCTCAGCCACTGGCCCCCTAATTCTCTCCAGAGCCTCTTCACCCCTCCTCGACTGGTGAGGAGTGATCATTTTCAGCTGGTCCCTTTCTCCCACCCCCGGCCCCCACCCCCACTGCCCTCCACCCAAAACAGAGAGAGAGAGCGAGAGTTCTGTGCTGTAAAGAAACACCGATGTGATGTGAGGGTGGGTTCCAGGGCCCCGGCCCAAACTGGCCCCCGTGGAGGAAACGCTCCTCTCCTCTGTGTGTGAGAGCCGCTAACTGGGCCGTCCCCCCCGGTCCCCTCTCCTCCGCGGAATATCAATTCGTCCCGGATACCGCTGCCGCCGCTGCGCCCCGCTGACAGACAAGGCAGCCATTAATCCAGCAGGTGCAGGGTTTATGGGAGGGGGGGATGGGTGGAGAGGCGGGGGGGGGGGTCTGTTTTGGGTTTGGGGGGGGGGTGGGGGGGGGGGGGGTGGTCTGCCTTCGCCTTTGCCTGGGATGAAGTTGCAAGGGACGGATTTTGCGTTGGATGTGATCACGCTAGCGAGTCGAGTCGTCCGCATTTCACGGCTGTCTTGAGTTATGCCCCCCCCCCCCCCAAAAAAAAAAAAAACGCAAAAGGAGTGTGTCTAAGCTACTGGTGACATCACTGCTCTCCCACAAGCTGGTCCCTGGGTATTTTTTTTTAGAGTACTGAAAACTTGATCTTCTTATTTTTTTCCCCCCCCCCTGCATTTACAGTGTGGATTAGCATCGGTTACAGTTGCATTTTTGCCATTGACTGTTTGGTCAGCTTTTCCAGTGTTTTATATTTTATGTGTGATTCTGCATATTGTCTGTGGTGCAGTCTTTGCAGTTTCTGTTATTTTGTTTATATAGTCAATTAGCGCAATTCTGTGGCCGTGTAGTATAGTAGTTATAGGGAACTGGGCTTGTAACCCAGAGGTTGCGGTTTCCAGTCCCATTTGGGGCATTGCTGGTGTACGCTTGAATGCCCAAAGTGCTTAATCCTGACCTGCCTCAGTATATATCCAGCTGTATAAACGGATTGTACGTGAAGGAACGTTATCTGTACAGGCAGTCTGCCGCATGCCTGAATTGTCCTGTAAAGTCATCATGCACAAGAGGGCCTTTAAATGTATTGGGATTAAAGCAGGAGATTGGAATACAATGCAGGCGGTGGGGTGTAGAATTAACTCCGTCTGACAAAGTGACACCTTGATCGCATGATCTGCGAATGCTTGGATGGAATTAACTGCTTCCTTGACAATTGTGCTTTCGAACGGGGGGTATTGACTTAAATGGCTCCCCGCCCCCCCACCTCTTCATTAGTGGTACAGGTGGGCTGGGGGGGGTTGGGTCTGCTTCACAACAGGGGGTGGGAAAGGAAGGCCATTTGACACCATGAGGAGAGTGGGGGGTTGAGGGGCCAAATAAGATATGGGTAAGACAGATGTGATGTCACCTTTTTGGTAGAAAACAGAGAGGAGCTCCTCCAATCAGAATATGCCGATAACGACCAGTAGCACGATGCCAAGAGCATAGAACTGGTGGGTTCTATTTCTTGCTTAGACGTAAAGGCAAAAGACATCCACCAATCACCATGGGCGTTATTCTGTTGGTTGTTACCAATGTACTCTGTGATTGGTGGTGCGTGATCTCTGTTTCCTACCAGAAAAAGATGACACCACAATAGTCTGTTCCCTGTTTTATTGTCTTGGGAGGGGGAGGGGGGGGGGAGGAGGGTTCGGTGAGACAGCAACGAGAACCTGGCAACAGGAAGACATTAAGCAAACCCTTCCTGAAGGGTTTCCCACTTCGTAGATTCCACCGTCGTGAGGCTTTGCCCAGAATTCACAAAGGAAGGTCTAAAAGTTAAAGAGACAGGCCTTGCACAAACCTGGCATTCTCAGAAAGTTTTTTTTTTTCTTAAAAAAAGAGAAAAAAGAACAAAGCTGGCTAACGTTTCAGCTCTTTCAGTGCTTAAAGGTTGTAAACAGGATACTGACCCAACAGCTGTCGAGGAACTTCAGCCTGAGAAAGGCCTTTCTTTTTTCTTTTTTTTTAAACCCAGACCTTTACGGTTCTTTGGGATTTAGTCATATTATGTAGATGGAAGGGGCCAGGGGGGAGGAAGGGGTGTGACCGGCTTTAAAAAAAAAAAAAACGAAATGCATTGTTTGATACAGAGCCCTGAAGCAAGGCGTGCGGGACGTCAAAGTCGCCCGGGTCCGACCGAATCGGGGAAGATAACCGATTCAAAAGCGGGCAATTTTTTTTTTTTTTTTTTTTTTACACAGCGGGAGGCGTTTCTCCGGGCAACGTCCCTCCTTGTTTCTGATCCTCCTGTTCAGTGTTTGCGAAGAGGAGGAGGAGGAGGAGGAGAAGAAGAAGAAGAAGAAGAAGAAGAGGAAGAAGAAGAAGAAGAAAAAGAAGAAGAAGAAGCGTGTCTCAGGAATTTCTCCTCTGCTGTTTTCTCTCCCTCTCTACCCCTGGTATCTGTCACAAGGTCCTCGCAGCTGTTGCCGTTCAGCAAGAGCCTGTTTTTCAGAGAAGTGCATGCTGGGAGCAGTGAAGGTTTTTCTTCCTCACAATGGCGTCGCTCAGATGCTTCGCAAGGAAAAAGAGCTTCTTATCACTTCCACAATGCGGGGACATGCGATACGTCCTCAGCGTCGAGTTACTTTTGTCTATTTTTTTTCTCCTTTTTTTCTCTTTTTTTTGGCTTAAGAGGGAAATATTATAAGCCTCCGAGGATCTACGGTTTGCATAGCAGCCTCCTCCTCCATTTGATCTCCAGCTCATCGCTGCACCAAACTTTCACCGCTGCGAAAAAAAAATGTCTCTTTTTCGCTTCCCGAAATGCAGAAGAGTGAAAGGGCTCTGGGAAACGTAAGATTTTGACCTCTGGTTACTTTTGCCAGTCTTTGCAAAGACAGCAGATTGACCCTGCCATTGACCACGAATGCGCTGTTGGTTTTTTTTTGTTGGTTGTACGGAGCCCGTGAAATGTATGGGGGAAAAAGAAACACGGCCCATATATATATATATAGTGGTCTCCAACCCTGGTCCTGGAGAGCTACAGGGTCTGCTGGTTTTTTGTTTTCACCTTAAAATCAGCACCCAGTTGAGACCCAAGACACCAGGTGAGTTGAGTTAACTGTGTAATCAACTGCTCTAATTGATTCATGAAGTGCAGAGTCACTATGAAAACCAGCAGACCCCGTTGCTCTCCAGGACCAGGGTTGGAGACCACTGCTCTGGCCCTTGACTGGCTGGCCTGTTTTCACTCTTGAGCTGCTCTTCCAGAAGGCCTGGATCTCTTCTTCATTTGGCGTGAACTGCGGATGGTGCACTGGTGGGATCCATGGCAGGAGTTCTGAGAGAGAGAAGGGAGAGAGAGACAGAGGGAGAGGGAGAGGGAGGGAGGGAGAGAGAGAGAGTGGGAGAGATCAGTGTCAGTCATTAAAATCATTTTAGAGTGCTACAGAAGTTGTACATAATAAAATGCTATTGGATAATCACTCATTTATTCATCTAAAGCATTGGCAAAGGCTACATTTCTATTTCTGACAGAAAATCACCATGTTAAAGTACCACTGTGAATAAAACCTGTATCGCTCATTGCTTTGTACAATCTACCATCCACCCGCAGTGGGAGAAGTGTAAAAAAAACCATTCCATAAATACCCCAATGCCATTTTTACCACCCAAATCACCCACCCCCTTCAAAAAAGGAAAAGACAATAATGCCCAACCACCACCACTCTCAACCTAAATATATCTCCATCTCTTCATCATTTACCAAAAAACCCCCATCCCCTCCCCTCATTTCACCACATCATTTTAAAATACACAGATTCCACTCTTAGCAGAGAGATTGTCGTAGGGCATTTCAATTTCAAGTCAATTACTCTATCTTGTTTGGTGTCATAAGATTATTTTATCATTGTTGACTTCACTTAGATTACTTAAGTGTGCCACGGCCATTCATATCGCGTGTTGGCTGACGCCGACATGGCTTTTTCTTACGTCACATTTTCACGTATGTTTATACCGCAGTGCACGTAACCATTATCGTGACTGTAACACGTTTGCAAAATTGGAACCTACAGAAAGCTTAGTATTATATCTGCTAAGCTATTTCCAGTTGGCTAGTCTGTGGGAATCGCAGTAATGGTGCTTTACAGACAGTGTTGCAGTTGGACGCCTTTTTTTAACCACAACCACAAAAATTGCCACGTTCCTTTACAGTAAAGAGACATTGATTGTAATGGAGAACCTAAAGGAAAGGACCTGAAGTCATTTTCGAAGCCTACACGACTTGGATTTAGTGGGGAAAATTACATATTGTCTCCAGGGTAACTGCGAGAAGACAATACGTTTGCCAGTCTGTGCATTTTTTCCCCCCAGACGCACTGCGCTAGCATTAATTTTTGCAGGGGAATGGACTACTCCTTCGCCTCCCTAAATATACAGTTCTGCATTTAATTGACCAAAAGCTTCGCCGTGACGAACTCAAATTAAAATCTGACCAACGTCTAGCAGCTTCAGGTTTATTTACAGCGTGCTAAGCCCCTCATACGTGTGCAGCAGCCAGTCATGTTTGACTCATGATGGGGCTATTTCATGATCACGGGTTTGCTGCATGTCACCGTATAATTTTCTTGCAGGTATCATTTCACTCGCCCATTGTAATGATGAACCCTGTAGATGTGTCACATTTGTATTCATACATTGTTCATTTCGGTTTAATTAGGACATTACCACCATGTATATTGAGACGATGTATAATGTAGGCTATATTGTATTTTTTTAAATGAATATTTACCACTTGCAGTTTGCCACAGTGGTATACCATTAGGCCTAATTATTCTAAAATGCCTTTCACTGGGAACAATTCCTAGCCTGTTGATTGGTTACATTTGGTAACATTAATAGGACATAAAAACGTCATTCCTTAAAATACATTTCTTGTGCGCTTTTGTTTTTAAACAATGGTCTGAAGAATGAAAGTTTTTTTTTTGTCTGTTGCTTATCAATGGGGAGAAAGCATTGGCGGAAAAAGACAACAATAAAACCTTTATATAGCATAGGACTGTTCGACCTTCATCTGCCTGAAAACGTTAAAAAACTATGCCAAGCAATCAGATTTATGGTCTTATTTAAAGAAATGACCAATAAATGTATTTTCTGGTCGGCTCCAATTCCACGTACAGTGCACTGACATTTGAGTATCTTTTGTTGCCGAGCTGTTTTTGCTGGGTGGGGAGAACGGTCATGTGAAGTTAGGGGGAGTTCATTTTGGAGACGGGCGTGTGGAGAGTTTGGCAACAACAAGAACGCAACGGGAATGTTTCCTTAATTTAGGATTAAAGCTGGAAAACCACGCCCGATGTTAGTACATTGTTTTACTAGCTTTGCGTTGTTGTTTTCGTTTACGACGTGTCGAAGGGGGGGCATTTGTATTTGGTCGATATTTTCGTAGATATTTTTGGGGCCACCCCTGCTGTAAGTTTTGGTTCAGGCCAGCGGACTGGCATCGCGGTGCAGAGAACTAATCTAGTCAACTTTTTTTTAGAAGGAATCTCAGCACCCGTACTGCCTGACTTTGGCAAACTCTTTGACGCTGTCTTGTTTTGATGCAAATAATAATGGTTAGAAACAGTGTATGCGGCGACGAAGCGTAGCCTGTGCGGTTTATCTTTGGTCGGGCGGGTTTGTGTTGTCACAGTAGGAATATTTTGGATCCCTATGGATGTCAACTTTAAAAACATACGCGGAAAGGAATGGTGACAGTTGTGAGGGGTGAGATCAACGTTGCTTTTACTTCCAAAGGTGCTTGCCAGCACAGCCGGAGCGCAAAGAAACCCATGTCATTCCTTGTGTTCCTGGACTAAAAACTCGGCTCAACCGAGGAGACCGATCAGAACCATGGAGGAGAACCGCGCGTCCTCCGCTCCGGAGAATCAGGCAGACAGCAACTTGTCTGACAGTTTCTCTAAACTATGGACAGATGTGATGGGGATGCTGGTAAGTTTGGGGCGTCTGGGGTGGGGGGGTGGGGGGGGGAGGGGTAAACAGGAAGGTAACAGCCAACTGACTAAAGGCTTCTCACTCGTGTTAATGAAAAGGGGGTCTCATTGTCTTGTCAGACTATTGACGGGAGCAAGTAGGCTACGTGTAAATTGCGGAGTTGTCTGTCGCATCCTGGAAAAAAGGCTTGCGTTGAAACTTTAAATTTGTTTCGATTATCAATATATGGTGCAGCGTTTTTTTTCCCTTTGGAATCGGACTACAGGATTCTGTCTTCCAAATAGTTTATGCGGAGCTCGTTGGCATTGGATGATCCGGCTCTCAATGATATCGGAGATCGCATAAAAATGGTATGTGGCTCCCAGCCATTTTAATTTTAATTCTTCTCCATTTGTCATTGATGTTAACGAATAACCAAACAGTAGCCTACGCTGAAACAAGTTTGCTAGCCCCGATGGACTGGTACGGGGAAAACCAGTTGGTGAATCCAATTCGGCATGCAAGCGCCTATAGCCTAGTCCGATTGGGGATTTAATAGTTTCACAGCTCTGTATCTATGTTCTGGCAACTTTGATTGACCACTACTAAGTCGACCACTGTAAAACACGCAAACTCATCTGTTCGTTTAGGATACTTTTACTGGCTAAACCCTGCCCTGTGGGTCTTTTGGGAATTTTTGCCACTTGTTGAAGGGATTGCGTTTTGGGAAACGCACGTCTGCCGCGACGGAAAACAATCCCGAAAATTGAATTAGCCTATTCAGTTAGTATTTTGGGCCGAGATAGTGTTTTACATTCACAGCCCATTTCGTTTGATCCTTAAACTGTTGAGAGTTGAAATAATTTGTCTAATCCTGCGTAATTGCCCTGTTCGTTGTGTTCCATTTGTTAATTGCTTTCTGGCTAGCCGGCTAAATCAGCAGCGTGTCTTTTTCACACTTATTAATGAACCGACCAGGTAGTTGCGTGCATGTAGATTGTTTCCAGACTAAAACTGTTTAAGACTGTATCAAGTTTTATTCCAGTTAATTGCTTTCCCAACACATTTTTTTAAACAAACAACATGAGCTCTAGTCATCTTTGAGTTTGTAGCTAAATGTATTTGTTTGTTTATTTATTAGTTACGTCCTCCAGCTCATTGTGAAATGTAGTTCGCTTATATAACTAAGCGAGTTCTATTAAATACCCTGGCCAGTTTTGAGAGGGAAGTTTTAAAAGTAGCATCAAATCATTATTATTACCTTCTCTTTTTTTAACATCCATGGTAGCTTTGATGGCCATTGAAACATTGCAGTTGCCAGGGATGTGCGAAATGACCGTGATAAGTCGATCAGAACAAAGGCAACCGTGCCTCAATACACAAACTTGACTGCTGGGATGTAGTTAACCGAAGTTGATTGGAAATGTATAACAAATTGCAGCGTGCTCATTGGCTGGCTTCAGCTGTGTTTGTACAGTGTAAACTGTGTGTGAATGGCCTCAGTCCGAGGAGTGAGGCAAGTCTGTCCCCCACCGGCCCCCTCCCTCCCATTGACCAAACTCTGAAATTGGGAAGGAAACAGAGAACCCCTGCCATATGTCCTAACTGAATTTATCACCTCAGGAGGCCTGTGTCCACATTTAGGGGTCCCAGACTAAAGAGGGTCCGCACTAAATCTACAGGCTACTTGCGATGCACAGGACGTCCTGGCGCTGGTGGGCCTGTGTGTTCTTATGAACCCTTTTACAATTTTAATGTGGCTGGGGGCAACCCTGTAAGGGGAGGGGAGGGAGGGGGTGGGGGGGTATTAGATGCTACCCTGGGGGGCTACCCTTGAGGGAAAGCTCAGTAGAATTTGATGGGTATAGTCTTTCCTCCAGCGGCATCAGATGGACGCGTCTCGCCGGAGAGACGGATTAATTGGTTTGACTGGCGCTCGGATGTATGCGTTCTCATTCCGGAGCGATCGCGGCCGCTCGAGCTGACAGACACTGGCGGCGGGATGCCGTTTGTGCCGCGCATCGTAAGCGATGGCGACAGTTGGGCAGTGTCTTGCGTTGGGGAGGCCAACCTGGCGCTGGCTGTGCGGTGACTTTCCATTGGCTGTAACGGAGAACGTTATTTCTAACTTTTCCAGTTAAGTTAATACACTCACGGTCACTTGCATCGTTGTATTCCTCAGAAACTTTGCTATTTGTTTGTCGTTATGGAAGGCGGTACGCTTGTCGCATTGTAATGCTGTTGCTAGGATACGGGGATGAAGTAACTAAGGAACCATCCAAAATTCATAGCGATGCTGTGTCTACGTTAACGGAAAACGCAACGACTCTTCATTCTGCAGGTGGTGTAAGTATCCCCATGGTTACATGAACAGACGTGCTTCTGTTCGCACTGTAATGATATTTACTGTATGATGTTTGACTTGAGGAGGAAATGATTTCCTCCGCCCCTCCAGAAAGTAGTGTGAAGCTGTGCGTGCACATAAATTATCATATTTATTTATTTATTTATTCAGTTAATGGCCAAGAGCGACATATCGCATGCTAGTACTCTGCTTGTGGTTGGATGTTGTCTGTCTTGGTTCATTTTCCAGGAAGCTCTTATGTAATTTTTCTATATTAGACTGGTCTCGCGCTGAGTAAAGAGTCATGTGACGGTCCCCACACAACTTTCCGTCCTGCAGAGGCTGAGGAAATGTGTGTCACTCCCTCGGTCTGATGCGTAGGCTTCATCTGCGGCCTACCACAGAACCGCCGTGGCACGTGGGAATGCGTTAAATGAGAATTCCCTCGTTTGTGCACCCTTCGTTTGCGGTTCTGACCAAGCACGACGGGTGTCTCGAAGTCAGTGAGAAGTCAGGCTTTGGTGTGTTTGACTGAACCTACTGCTACGCATGTCTGGAAAGATGCTCTTATCTGTAG
The DNA here is from genome assembly GCF_018555375.3 of Anguilla rostrata. Lineage (NCBI taxonomy): Eukaryota > Metazoa > Chordata > Actinopteri > Anguilliformes > Anguillidae > Anguilla > Anguilla rostrata. The sequence goes on along the minus strand of NC_057938.1, from coordinate 52,282,302 downwards.
AGAATTCCGCAAGTGCTCTCAAGAAGATAAGTGGGCCTGAAAGAGCTGATGCTGGGTTGTTATGGCTACAACCCATGGTAGTCATTTACCCTTTTAAGGTGTGAGGTCACAACTATCTGATTAGAACGTTCTTAACTGAACATTCCAGTGATGATGCAACAATGGCTTCTGGTAATTGAGGGCAATGGAGTTCTAGAACACTGACTGGGGAAAAAAAAAACATTTAGGTTGATGTGTAACTTACTTGGAAGTGTCAAATGCGCAAACCTACACTGTTAATTGCCTAAACTGTGTAAGAGGGACTGAGAAGTTCTTGTGCCTCAAGCAGCAAATGGGTCTGAGGATGTATTTTTAGCATAGGAGCATAGGTGTGGCCTCTAAAGGCCTGATAAATATTCATTACTGCTTAATGAGTGTAGCAGAACTGTGGTTCCGTGCGGCTTTGCCAGGAAGTGGGCTTGCTGCTGGAGTCTCGGCCCTCGACAGTGCCGCTCTGTGGGCCCGGTTCAGAGAGCCAGCTCCATTCGGCCCTCTCACATGACCGCTGGTGTCCAGGGCTGCTCGGAGTAAATCAGCCTCTGTGTCCAGGGCTGCTCGGAGTAAATCAGCCTCTGTGTCCAGGGCTGCTCGGAGTAAATCAGCCTCTGTATCCAGGGCTGCTCGGAGTAAATCAGCCTCTGTGTCCAGGGCTGCTCGGAGTAAATCAGCCTCTGTGTCCAGGGCTGCTCGGAGTAAATCAGCCTCTGTGTCCAGGGCTGCTCGGAGTAAATCAGCCTCTGTGTCCAGGGCTGGCTCGTGGCATCTCTGTGTAGAAGAGCAGGGCCTGGGTTCAGTGGGTAGCGCTCAAACACCTGGGTAAGGAGGCGAGCGAAAAGAGTGTGTGTGTGTGTGTGTGTGTGTGTGTGTGTGTGTGAGTGGGTGGGTTTGTGAGTTGTTGTGTGGTGGGTGGGTGGTGGTGTGTGTGTGTGTGAGTATGTGTGTGAGTGTGTGGTTGGTGAGTGTGGTGTGTGTGTGGAGTGTGATGGTGGGTTGGTGAGTGTCTGTGTGTGGGTGGGTGGGTTGGTGAGTGTGTGTGTGTGTGTGAGTGGGTGGGTTGGTGAGTGAGTGTGTGTGTGTGTGTGTGTGTGTGTGTCTCACTCCCTCTCATACCCAATGTGGAAGTAGGTCGGGGGTGGGTGCACAACTCCTTTCCCGGGGGGTCTGCTGTGTTTGCTGGTGTTCCTTCCAACCAGTTATTTGGGCTTAGCCTCCTAAGCGGCTGTGTGTACACTAAAGCTGACTCACCCGCGGTATGGGGCCCGGTCAGAGGCTTGCGCAGAAGACGAATGTGCCGTTCGCAGCTGTAACTCACCACTTCATACAAATATCGCGCCCGAATAAAAGCATTGGGATTATCGCATAATTAAGAGCAGCAGTCTGGTGGGGGACGTCCTGAAAAGGATCGGGCCTCTTTGTTGCACCAACCGCCCCCCCCGCTCCGGCGTGGGTGTTGGGCCTTGACACCGCAGCCGACCTGACAAAAACGCCCCTGGCCTCCTGCGGCTGTATTTCTGCACCTCCCCAAACACAGAAGGGGGTGTGCGTGACACACCTGAGCTCCACCCAGGTCTCATTGTGAAGCAGTGTTTTATTTCATTCACCTCCCCCTACAGCCCCACCTCCTCTACCTCCTCATTCACCTCCTCCTCCACCCCCACTTCCTCATTCACCTCCACCCCCACCTCCTCCTCCACCCCACCTCCTCATTCACCTCCTCCTCCACCCCCACTTCCTCATTCACCTCCACCCCCACCTCCTCCTCCACCCCACCTCCTCATTCACCTCCTCCTCCACCCCACCTCTTCATTCACCTCCTCCTCCACCCCCACCTCCTCCTCCAGCTGTTGCTGCCACAGGCTCCTACAGCAGCTGCCTATGTAGGTCAGCTCCTTCGTTTACGGGCGTGATTTTACGCTCAGCGCTTAACGATTTAACCGCATATCTGAATGGCTGACTGTGTGTCGTACTGTACTTGCGCACAGGGCGCATGAAAGGAGGTCTGTCATCCCCTTATGGGGGGAGGGGGGCGGGGGGGATGACTTCTACAAAATAACCTGGGGTGCTTTTTTTTTTTTAAAACATGGCGGGTAGGTTGGGGAGGGCGTAATAATATATGTCGGTCAGTGAGTGACACGCTGTGGCAGTTTTTGAGCGATGGAGCTGAGTGTCATCGCGGCTGCTGCCTTTTGATTGGTGTGTGCGTCAGCGCCCCCCCTCCCCCCCGCCCCCCCCGAAGGCTTGACTTTGCGTTTGAGCCTTAAAGCCGCTGGCTGGAGCGGCTTGTGACAGCCGGATTAGATCACATCGCGGCTCTCTGGGCCAAGGCTAGAGGCTGTCCAAATCGGTGGGGAGGTGCTGCATAGTTTGGGACGAGGGAAGGGTGGGGGTGGGGTGGGGGGAGGGGTGGGGGGTGAAAATGACTCAATCGTGCCCTGAGTCCTTCCAGCCCTGCCACTGTGTGCAAACAGCAGGCGTCTCATAAAGGAGGGCTCAGAGTCCCCACTAAGGAGGGCTCGAACTGAGTCCCCACTAAGGAGGGCTCGAACTGAGTCCCCACTAAGGAGGGCTCGAAGATCCCACTAAGAGGCTAACTGATCCCCACTAGGCCCAGTCTCTTTACTGTGACTTTGGTGCCCCCCTCCCTCCAAACTCACCCTGCCCCCCCCCCACTTCTCTTCTTTCTGCCCTGTGGATTTCCTCAGGAAGCTGCCCATAACCTCTCACCCCCCCCCCACAAAAACACACAAACACATCGCACACATACATACATATGCGCATACATACACATACAAGCACACGCACACAATGCACACATAAAGACTAAGACGCACACGCCACACACATACATACACACACACATATGCATGCATGTATGCACGCACGAACACACACACACAAACACACTGTCTTCCCCTTCTTTCTATGACTAGTCCAGGGCAGGTCTTCTCCATACTTTACCTCATTCTTCTTCTTCTTCTTCTTCCTGTATGATTCACTGGCAGAGATCAGGACAGGAAGCTGACCTTCGGAGGTTTTTTTGCTTTATTGGATCTCAGTAGGCCTGGCCTTGTACCAGAGCCCAACATGAGCAGGAGTACAGGAAAGAGTGGGAATGATGGATGGATGGATGGACAGAGGGAGGGGGAGGGGAAGGATATTTTCTTATTCTTTTACGGTAAAGGTTGCGACGGGACCCCCCCCCCCCCCCCCCCCTTCCTCGTGACCCAAGCAAGCCAGGTCTCACGTCTCACGTCTCGGGTCTTCGCGGTCACGTGACTCTCGCATTGTCCAAGCGCAGCAGGAAGAGCGGGGATCGACCAATCGGTCTCCGGCGCGCTCGGAGCGCCCCGGACGGCGGTGTCGTTTCTCTCCCGCGGCCGATAATGATGTCATCACTCACGGCTTTGTTAGCCCGGGCTTACATCACAAACCTCTGGTTTCAGGCCTTTGAGCAGCCCCCCCTTTCAGCTAATTCACCGCCCGGTCGGCCATTGTTATCTGTGTCATGCGGTTCTTCCTCCCTGGTGACGGTATATGGTTACTGGTTTGTTACCCAGTCTGTCCCGGGACAGTGATGAAGCACTGCAGTGCTTCTTTTTTTAAGGTTTTATTTCTTTCTCTAGCACATATCTGCTGCGCATTATATTGCAAGCATGTGATATTGAACAATATTGTGATATTGAGCAGACCATGGAAAAGGTTTCCAAGGGTTCTATCCAGATCCTATTCCAACATTATCCAGCCTTTTGTCTTTGTCTTTTTTTTTTTTTTTTTGATTGGCAAGGTTATTGAGTTTCAGCAAACACTTTGGAAATCTCTTTCCTCTTTTTGGCAGTGCAAACTCCACCTCATTTTCTGGAATTGATGGCGTTTCATGAAATCGAAAACAAGGTTTTTTTTTTTTCATGTTTCGTATAACGCAATGTTTTGTGATATTTCGTAATATTGGACAAGAGCGTGACAACATGAATGCCTTGCCACCTGATTTTCCTAGTCTCTTCTTTCGTGTCATTGTGAATGTCATTTCACCTTTCCCCATGCCTTTTCTAGTCACGTTTTTTGGGGAAAACCCCAGCGTGCTGGCACACGTCGCGTCTCCTCGTATGATTGCAAACAGGCCCTTGAGCGCCGTAATGCTGATATAATCCAGCGAATCTGTGGCCACACAAAAAACGCCCTCGAGTTTAAATGCCAGCTGGGTAAATCGGGACTCTTTAAAAAAAAAAAAAAAAAAATTCCAATCTCAGGAAACTGCTCTCCGTAGATTGCGCGGTTTGAACAATTCCCTTCCAGCGTTGCCGAGTCAGCACAATGAGGGCTCGCATGGATAAATGGGGTCAGCCTGTTTTGGTTGGATGCAGGATGAGGTCAGAGGGGGGGTTTTTTCCCCTCCTCCCCCGACGTTGGTCCTGGTAGAGATTGTTAAAAGCGGTGCACCGTGCCGCGCCTGTACGCGATTGTAATCCGCTCCGCGTTGCGTGAGACCCAGAACCCAGACACCCTTTCAGATAACAAACTCCAGTCTGTTTTTTCCCCGGTTGCCACAGCCATGATGTGAGGACTCTGTCTGATGATGTGAAGCGCTGCATTCAGCTTAATGTGCTGGAATCTGAAGAGCGCCCCCTGCTGTAAGGTTGAGGAGAACGGTCAGGTGTGACCTGGGACCGGGGCTCCTGCGTTTTCTGGACCAAGGGGGGTGGGTTGGGGGGGGGGGGGCGGGGTTAGAAGCACGGCGCGGTCGCTTTGAGCGTAATCCGCTTTTCCAGTGACCTACGATTAACCCAACTAACTATCTAAACGGCCCCAGAGGTGGTCTTGGGTCTGTTCCTGTTGTCCCGATTCATCAAGTCATTTTGAGTCGGTGATAAATAAGTAAATCCGCTATAGATAATTAAACAAGCCAAGGAGAGAGAGACAGCCGAGATGCTGGCCTCTCAGCGCTCAGTGCTTGGCCTGAAGTTATGCCCTGTCAGTGTTGGGCTGATTGCTGGCGTTCTTTTACTGAACCAGGAATAAACACGGCACACATTATGTCACATTTAGCAGATGCTCCTATCCATCTGCGACTTACAGAGCTTTTTTTACACAGCATTTGCATTGCATCCATTTATACAGCTGGATATATACTGAAGCAATGCGGGTTAAGCATCTTGCTCAAGGGTACAAAGTCAGCGCCCCGGGAATCGAACCTGTGACCTTTTAGGTTACGAGACCAGCTCCTCACCCATTATCCTGCATAGTGAGATGTGTGTGTGCTTGGTGACCTTGGGTCCCAGGGGACTGGCCTGTGGAGAGATTAAACGGTAGCCTGCCGCCGGTTTTCCCACTGGTACCGCGTATCGTAATGCCTCTGCTGAACCGCTCGGCGCGGGTCGCGCCCCTCGAGAGCTCGGAAGCACCCGGCTTTTTCGGAATTGCCGGAATGCATCAGTTAATGGGTCTTCGCCGAGGTCTGTTACGCAGGGGGTAGAGGTCAGCGGAAATCGGCGCGGGGTGGGGGGGGGGTGGGGGGTGAAGGGGGGGCAGTGGGAGGGGGGACGTCGGGGCGACAGGATTCCTCCCAGGCAGCTGCATGAGCCCCTGCTTCTCACTGTCAGGACCCCCCCCCCCAAGTCCAGAGTGCATCTGCCTTTCCTTTGGGGGAGAACACGGGGTCACCTCTGCCGGTCAGAGTCAGAAAAGGCATAATGGCCTTTTTTGTTTAGTGCCTCTGTCCAGATGATGAAGTTTTCAAACCCGGATGCGTTCGTGCCCACATTCCTCACGGAATATGTTGGGCTCGTGTTTTTAAGAAGTGCCTCGAGATCTAGAATCAGGATTTCCCCCTGTCCAAATCCTAACCGTATCCGTTATGAGAGAAACGGACAAAACAGATCCTGGATCAGCCCTTCTGGCCGGGGAAGTTTTCTGAACATGGGGCTGTTTGGTTTCAGCCTTCCAGCCAGTTCATCGCTTGGACATCGCTTATCTGTGTCATGCGGTAACTCTCCCTTGTGACCGTGTGTTGATTACCGTTTCGCGAACACGGACTGGGGTCCTGGAATTGTCCGGATTCTGCGGGAAAATCTGTCCCTTGTGTCGCGTACCACAGCGAGCGGTCCTCGTTATTGGTCACGCAGATAGGGGGGCCCTCTGCGATTTTGGGGGTGCGCGAGGCCCGTCGAGAGCCAGGAAATAGCTGAGGGGTGATGTCCGTGGCTCGTGAGATTTGGTTCTGGACGTGGGGGAATGTTGGACGGTCACACCTACTCCGCTCGTGATGTTTCCCAAACTCCCCGAGTGTCGCAAGTCTCGTAAGCTCGGAATGTTTCCCTTCGCTCACGAGAGCCGGGAGGACGGCTGGATTCCGCCGCTGGCCTGTTTATCGTGGCCTCGAGGGCCGCGCCGATCTCGACAAACACGAACCTCGCGGTCGCATTCTTCTCGTATCGCCACGGAAACCGCTTAACGGCGATTGGAAGCTTTTTTTTTACGGCGAACGACCCTGGCGTCCTGTGAGGAACATCACATCGAGACGCATTCCGCGGATTTCTGGGGAGGACGAAGCGTGTTTTTCGGAGGTGGGGGGGGGGGGAGGATCGGACGAATTCCAGCGCTGTTCGATGCGGAGGTCAGTTGCCGGTTGACATGTCAGGCGTTTGCTGAAAACTTGCACGTGCAGAATTCCTTCGCAGCTGAGTTTTATGGGGACTCCTCTCATCTGCACTCCCTCCAGATGTTCGGTCCCCGCGACCCCCCCCCCCACCCCCCCCATTCCCTTCCCCCCTCTCCGGACAATAGTCCACAAATCTCCCCTTTGCCAGCAGCCCTGTGGGCCTTTTGTTTTGACCCCCATTCCTACCCTCCCGGCCCCATCATTTTTTACCCGCCCCGATGTGGCAGTCGGCGTTTTTGGAGAGGCGATCTGTCAGGCGCGCAGCTGTAGCCGCTAGCCTCCGGAGCTCTGCCCTGCTGTTGCATCATGACAGGCCTTTCTCTCCTGCGGCAGAGAGAGATCTCGGGTATTTTTAACCCTTTAAGCTGTGAGGTCACAAAAAAAAATACGCGACTAGAATGTTCTTAACCGGACATTCTAATGCTGATGTAACAATCACTGCTGGTCCTGGAAAGCAGCAGAGTTCTAGAACACTAGAATGTTCCGAAAATCCTACACTTCAAAGGGTTAATGTGCTGGCCTCCTCTTGAGGGCCAGGTGCAGAGGCGGTTGGTGGCCATGTGCTGTGTGACCACTCGGGCCCCACACAGCGGAAGCTTCTGGATTCCCCTCTCCTGTCAGCAATGTGGAAATACAGCCACATCAGAGATCTGCTTTCTTGGGCCGCTTGGGTGGCTCGTCCTGTCGACAATCGATCCCACAGGCTAGCCCCTTCTGTTGGTTAGTCTGGCTCCAAAAGGCCCACTGCGGCAGGTTGGGATTCCCCGTGCGATAATCATTCCTTTTACATGACATGCGCTTAGCAGAAGCTCTCATCCAGAGTGACTTACAATGTAAGAGAGCATGAGCGCAATCCACCTGCTATGGGAACAGCTGTGGCAGACCTGGCTAAGGACATTCCCAGACCAGTGAGTGTATGTGTAGCATCGCTGAAGCGCTGAATGTGAGTTGACAATCCCAAACTAGGACTGTGACATAAATTGTGAAATTGTGTGAAAATGCATAGAGAAATATTCAGTACAGCAAAAAAAAAAGGGTATAGTCATGACTGAGAACTGAACGCGTTCCTCAGGAATGTTCCTCTGGTCGTTATGACAACTAATGCTGTGGGGTGGGGAGGTGGGGGGAGGGGGGGCTCAGCGGGTGAGGTGGGCAGGATGCTGAAGCCAATGGGGTCCAGCTCTCGACCGAGGTCATCTGTACACCCCCCCTTCCATTGGGATCTTTTAGGTTTTCCCAAACCGAATCTGGAATGTGCAAAAACAATTCACCCGCGTGACCTTGGTAATGTGCACCGGGGGAATTTCAGAAATCCCAAAACTTTGAACATTTGTGAGGTTTTTTTCGCCTCTGAGTAGGCTACTGGTGTCAGTGATGTGGGTCAAGTATGCATCTGGGAAGCACAACAGAATGATTTTTTGACTCCAGCCTTTTACATTAATGATGACCAACACTTGGCAGACTCACTACTCTCTTAAGACTGTACTAATCTAACATGAATGAGTGAATTTTCAGGTTTTCATGTTTGTGCTTTTTTTTTTGTTGCCATCAGTCGATTATGGGGTTTGGGAGGGAGACAGGATTTGGGAGAGAGGGGTGGGGTTTTTGCAGGCTTCTGCGAGAGAGGATTTGTGCTGTCTGGTCATGCATGAGCTCAGTGCCGAGGAGGAGGATGAGGAGGCGGAGGAGGAGACCGCAGTAGACTTTAAATCACCACTGGTGTGAGGGTCACAGTCATAGCTGCAGAAATAGAACTTAATCAATGGTCATCTGCAGGAACAGATGAGTCTGCAGACTTTGGAGGGTGAAATATTACGCATTCTTCTCCTGTCTGATCCATTTGATTGGTGTGTGTGTGCGTGTGTGTGTGTGCTATGTGTGTGTGTGTGTGTGTGTGTGTGTGTTTGTGTGTGGTGTGCGTGTGCGTGGCGTGGCGTGCTGCAGTGTGGTGCTGGGTGTGTGTGTGTGTGTGTGTATGCGTGCATGCTCTAACTTAACCAAGACCACCTCTTATGCGACCTTTAAGTTTGAGGAACCAGGGTTCCTTCGAGTAGCACAATGGCAGGAACTCTGGCGTGAGCCTGCCCTTTGGACCGAAAAACAACGTTCCGGAATGTCCTTTCTCAGGACACCGAGAAAAAAAAAAGTAGGATTTTTTTGACTGTTGGTCAAAAAAAAAAAAAGTGTGATCTTTGCTGTGTCCAACCAACCTGCTCCACCCTGGCTCAGAATCCAGAATCCATGAATAGCTGAATCCCCCCCCCCACATCCTGCCTATAGATGTAGCTGGATCAGGCCCTGTTCCGTCCTCCCCCCCCCCCTTCCAGCTCACGGGGGAAGTTGTATAATGGTGGAAGGAGTGAGGCTTGTAACCGTGAAAGGTCCGGTCTCGATCCCGCAGTGGACACTGCCTGTACCCTTGTTAGTCAATGGTACTCGCCTGCGTGTGTTATACCTCATGTATCCAGCGTATAAATGGATACAATGTAAAAAAAAAGTTGTATAAGTCACTCTGGATAAGATAATAAGCCTATAAAGTAATGTAATGTAATCTCCCTCTCTCTCTCTCCCACAGGATGGTTCTCTGGGCAACATTGATGACCTGGCCCAGGAGTACTCAGAGTATTACAACACCTGCTTCAGCGACGTCAGCGACAGGATGGAGGAGCTCCGCAAGCGCAGGGTGTCTCAGGACATGGACACGGTAAGACCCGCCCCACCCCCTCACAGGCCCCTCCCACATCACCCTACAGGCCCCACCCACAACTCACATGCCCCTCCCCCCTGCTCTGGAACTGACTATGTGTTCCTTTGTGGAGACTGTTTTACACATGAATACGTACGTACAGAAATGCACAAAGATGTTTTGGTTGGTTCCTCTATCCTCTCCCGATGCCTTTTCCTTCCGTGCATTATGTGCTGTTTCGAAGATCGGGACCAGGATCTCTCAGAACATACATGGCTTTGCTGGGATTTTGCATGCGGCCGCTTTCTAAAGGAGATTTACCCCCCCCCCCCCCCACCCACCCACCCATCTCTCTCACAGGAAAAACAGAGCATTGGTATTCCGGGGGGTTTCAGGCGGGATGTAGGGTAGTGGGGCACCAAGGGTTGCCGAGTAACCAGGAGAGTTATGAGAGAATGCAGTGGGTATGTAAGGAGAGCTCCTCCTTCCACCCGCACAGCCGGAAGGAGGGGGTGGGTGGGAAATTAATTCCTTTTTCATCTGCGTTCAGTATGCTGCACAGCGCATTTGTGCAGCCTGTTGAAATGGTGGTTTTATTTGGGAGTGCTTGAAAACACACAATGGGTTGTTCTGATGATGAGAGAAAAACTCCTAAAAAACAAGTCCAGGCTTACTGAAGCTTTTTGGTATGCGCAAATGGTTCTTGTACACGCAAGCCACTATCTGGGCAAATTAAATCAGTGGAACAAAAAGTTTTTGGTTTTGGTTTTGGTTTTTTGTTTTGCTGGGGCTGATATCTTTTGCACATGGTAAAAGATATAGCTAATCTGGCCCTTAGATGTGCTCATCATTACCCTTTAAGGTCACAAATATGTGATTAGAATGTTCTTAACCCGTTAAGGTGCCAGTTCATTCTAACCGATTAGAATGCTTTTCACTGAACATTCTAATGCTGATGTAACAATCACTACTGATAATAATTGAAAGCAATGGAGTTCTAGAACACTGACTTCGAATTTTGGGGGGAAACAAACAGTTTAAAAAAAAAAAAAGAAGCTTACTCTTCAAAGGGTTAACTGAACATTCCTAACGCTGACGTAAAAAAATCGCTACTGGTAATTTAAAGCGACGGACTTAGACCGTTTAAGAAAGTTCCAAACGAACGTACTCTTCTAAGGGTTAAGCAGAACGGTTCCCTTCTGTCTGTGTTCCTAATGAGAAGCAGGCGTCTTCCAGCCTGTGGAAGCCTTGAAGCCCCAGTGCAGCGTCCACCTCCGAACTCCTTCATACCAGGGTTATGCCTCCTGTTTGTGCCAGAGCCCTGCCTTTATAAAGTCACACTCATCCACCTCTCTTAGTGCTAACCCTTCAGCTGCAATGCCTTACTAGGAAGAACTGCATGTTTCGCATGTGTTTCTGTAAATTGCAAATTGGGGGGAAAACCCTTCGGAAAGTTCACAATTTTAACAGTCGATACTCACTTCTGATGAAAACCGTTCACTGTTTTTCCACGATTTATCTGATTTATTTTTCACGCAAGCAAAAGATTAGTCTTCCGAAGGTTTCAAAGAGGACCTAGCTGCCCTAATACTTACGTGTTTAATAGTCTGATTTAATAATAATGGAATGTATTTGTGTGTTTGAAATATCCATCTTCTGGCCGGCTCCGTAACATGAGAGAATTGGAGCCGGAAAAGGAGGCAGCGTTCCAAGAATTCCGAGAATTTATGGAGCTTTTTTATTTTTTTTATCTTGATCTGATCTTGGATCAAGGAAATTTTAGTGGAAAAACCTGAGGTGCACATGTGACACCAGAAGAGACAGCTGCTGCCGCTGCCGCGCAGCTCGACGGAGAAACAGGAAGGGCCTCGCGTTCGGGGGGGTGGTGTTTACACACAGCCCTCGCAGCTCGGCGGGGGGATGCGGACGGAAGCGAATATGAACGCCACGAACACAAATCTTCGTTCCGCTTGAGGATTTCTGCGCGGGTTTTTTAAACGATTATGTGCATTCGCGAGCGTAGAAATGAGAAGCGCCTTCTCGATTTAACTCATTTAAGCCTTGGAGTCTTACCGCGATCTTACCGCGATCTTCAGACCTGCTTGCACGTGAATGCTTTCGATAGAGAGGCCCCCGTTAAAGTTGTTTCTATTGCACACGCTGATTGGGAACAAAATTACAGAAGAAGTGTGCAATCATGCCAACAAAAAAATAAAAAATAAATAAAAATAAGGCCTGAGAAGGATTCGTACAGAGCAGAGACGCACGGCTCGGCTGTGCGGTAATGTCACTGCGCGCTGAGCTTCTGCTTTGGGACGTCAGCCGCCGTTTGAATGGCACGCTGTAAATGGCGTGTTTTTATTTTTTGCGGTCGCACCGTCGCATTAGCGGTAATCCCCGCATGCTGCGGAGAGGCATAACCGTAATGGTTTAGACCCGTTTTTTTCGCCTCGCGGGGGACCAACCTGAGCGTGTCCGGGCTCATCGCTCCAGCTAGCAGATGAGCGATGCGTTCGGCGACACAGTGGGCGTTGGGGGAAGAAGGAAGGAAGGAAGGAAGGAAGGAAGGAAGATGGAGGCATTAGCAGGATGGTGTGTTAAGCGTTCCAGGCTCCAGTTAACCCTTTGAAGAGCGGGTTTTTTGGAATGTTTTTAAATTCTAAGTCGGTGTTCTAGAACTCCGCTGCCTTCAGTTACCAGTAGCGACTGTTACATCGGCGTTAGAATGTTCCGTTGAGAATATCCAAATGTAATTATGCTAAAAGACCAATTAATAAGGGCGAGGTTTGAGTGGCAGGTGGTGGGGTGCCATTGTGGAGTTAACTGTCCTCCCTTACGCTTCTCTTTCCTGGCTCGCTGCCACACACGTAGGCCCCCTCCTATCAGCAATGAGGTCACAGTAGCTCCCGGGGCGACCTCTGACCCTGAGGCATGTGACCCAGTGGCAGAGGTCGCGGGTCATGCCCGCGGAAGCCCTTCCGTCCTTTCACCGGCGAGGGGGAGGTCGCGGTCCGCGTGATTCAGACACAGGGTCAGTTGCCGTTGGCACTGCTGGAAAAGGGGCGGGGCCTAATTGAACCCTGTTGTGGTTGGTGTCGGCCCGTTGGCCGGGGCTGCGCATATTTGTGCTGTGGTATCCGTGGCGAGGGCTCTGTGTGGTCCAGCAGAAAAGCTGCTTCAGTGGTAGTGTGATGCTGGTTTGGGACTCAGCGAGTCCCAACCAGAACAGAGTATTTCTGGGCATAGGATTGGCTGTTACTATTTTTCAATGTGAGAAATATCTTTCTGCCTTAGATGCGTTTGATGTGGAGAAACCTCTAAATCTCTAAATGCATGTTTGGGCTGAACAAAAATCCGGTTTAGGTTATTATTTTTTTTTTTTAAACTTCCCCAGACTCTTTGCAGATCTGTTTTTCTTTTGCAGTGTAGTTAATGACTTTTAGTGGCTCACTCTGGTTAATGCTTACTGCTTTTTTTCCCCTTCTCTTGCGGTTTTCGTTTATTATTGACCACTCAAGTGCGACCAAACTGTTTGGGAAGTCACTGCGATGGTTGTCACAGAGCCTGTTTCCTGTGCTCTGTTTGCTTAATTATTTTCTTTGTCCTTGTTTGTTTCAACAACTGTAAGGGCAGACAAGGGGTTAAGTCAACACCCCGCCGCCCCCCCCCCCCGCCCCACAGGAGAATGCCTGAAGAGGGGGTGGGGGCCAGTAAGGGGAGGGGGTTAACTCTACGCTGCAGAGGGTTGCTCCAGCTTGAACATTTGCTCCAGCTAGTAAATTGAAGTCCTCCCGCTGCACTGCCCCCCAAAGAAGACCGTGTCCACTTTCCACCAGTGTGGGATTTAATAAACTGAGCAGGACTACAACTCCCATGAGCGGCAGTGCTTGCCGATCTCCATTCAACAAGTGGCAGTTGAAGAATTTGAATACGCTCAACAGACCATCACCATCTTTGGTTTTAGAACCTTAAAAGACCAGGTCAGACGCTGGTCAGGTTTAAAAAATGATGACGTGAGATCTGAGATGTCGACGAGACATTCTGGTTGTGTTGGACAAGAGCGGACTCCGTCAGCGCTGCTCACGGCAGAATTGTTTTGCAGAATAACACGTGTTCGGCCCTCTTTCGGTCAGATGTGGCATGCTCACGGTGGAATGGAAGCAGCACTTGCTGAGCGGATAATCCGATTTTTAAGATTCAGTGAGAAACCTAGCCGTGATTATGGTTCAGTGCCCTGCAGGCTTCGCGAGACAGGGCGCTGGCAGCTTGGGTTCTCTGAAGATGAAAACAGACACATGCACATGTGTTTATGTGATGAGTAGCAGGAGGATTAGTTTCTCCAGAACTGAGTCAATTTTCCAGAGAATCGAAGGGAACTCGACCAGCAACAGCCAAAAAAAAGAGATGTCATCTTGTATTTTTCTCCCCACATTTGAAAATATTTTGAACATGTTTTTCTGTCAGATTATGATGGAAATGATTTGGTTCAGCATTTCGTTTCAGTATTAAACCGAAGGAAACGTTTGCACTTTGCATGGTAGCCGATGCTTATGCAAATGACACATCTGTGGGATTCATCCTCCTGAATTGTGGTCAGGAGAATGTATCGCATGTTTTAAAAACACATGGAAAATTGTAGTATTTCTCTAAAATATACTTACTTTATACATACTTTATTATAATAATGTTCTTATGAATGTTCTTTTTCATGAAGTTCATGTCTATATTTGCTTATTCGTTTTTCAGTAGAGGTTTATTTTCATTCGTTTCAATCATTTCACCAAAAAATGTTTTTAAAAAATGTGATTTGTTTTCCCTCCCGAATCTTTTTTTTTTCGTATTGACAGGTGCAGTTGGCATGCACTTCAAAACATAACGCTTTGTGTTGTTAAAATGATTAACAGATCATATCAAAGAGAATCTCTCTATTCAGGCTATGCTGCCAAGCGCTGTTTATTTCTTTATGCTAATGCCGCGCGTGCACCTTCCTCGCACTTGTTCGACCTCATTTCAGTTCAGAAGTCGAGTTCAGACTCGCTCCGTGTGCCTGCTTAGCGATCGGAATGCCGTTTTTTTTGGCGACGTTAAAAAAAAAAAAAATGATTAAGTGGGTCAGTTTTTTTTTTTGTGCGGGTGAGTTTCTGCACGCTGAGCCTTGGAAGAATTCCCCCCGGTCGCCTCTTCTCCGGGCCTCTTGTCGGTCGAGAGGTCGTACGGATCGCGGCGGGACGCAGCTGCGATTTCGGGGACTTGCGTGGGCGGTGTGCGTAGCGCACCCAGGCCGCTGCCTCCTCAGACGACGGGCCCCACGCGTGAGCTCGCACACACTCACACACACTCACACACACTCACACACACTCACAGACACACACACTCACACTCATTCGGACACACCACACACACACACACTCATGCTCACACACACACACACACACACACACACTCATTCAGACACACACACACACACACACACACAATCACACGCACACTCACACTCGCACACAGACACACACACACACTCGACACACACACACACACACTCAGTCACTCACACACACACACACACACACACACACACTCAGTCACTCACACACACACACACACACACTCGCACACACTCACACACACACACACACACTCGCACACACAACACACACACACTCAGACCACACACACACACACACACTCAGTTACTCACACACACCTCACACACACACACACCATCACCACTCACACACACACACACACACCACACAACACACACTACTACACTCATTCGCACTACCACACACACACACTCATGCTCACACACACACACACACACACACACTCACACTGGCCTGGCCTTTCTGGAAAGCCAGTCGGTCGAGATGGTAATGGCTTCCACGTTGCCATGGCGCGTCTCCGGCATCGCAACGCTAGCTGGCAGGACCGGCCGTTCCTGACGGTTGAGATGAAGAGGAAACCCAGCCCTGTGTCACCCGCTCGCCCACCGCACCAGTCAGGAAGGGCCAGTCCTGCAGGCTGCTCTCTCTCTCTCACTCTCATTCCATCGTTCTCTCTCTCTCTTCCTCTTTCCTAACCTTCACTCACCCTGTCACTTGTTCCCCTTCCTATCTCATTGCTTCTCTATCTCTCATTCTCTCTTTCTCTTACTCCCTCTCCCTCATTATTTCTCCCTCCCTACCTGAACTCTCTCCCTCTATCTTGCTCCCCCCCGTCTCTGTCATCTCATTCCCTCTCTCACTCCCCCCACACTTTCTGCAGCAGATGCAGAATCGGTCAGCCCCTCTGTGTCACACGTCCACACCCAAGAGGACCCGCCTGCTCTTCCAATCAGCGGCCCGCTTCAAAGGCGTGGCCCGATTCCCCCCCCAAAAAACGATGCCGCTGCCCTCCCCCTCCCCCCCATCCCTTCCTGTGTGTTCACCCCAGTCTTCAGGCGTTGCAGTTTCTCTCTCTCTCTCTCTCTCTCTCTCCCTCTGCTCTTAATTTCCATGCAGGCTAGGCCAGCGCTCGCTCGCTCGCTCGCTCGCTCGCCCCACGCTTGTTTATTTAGAGTCTGTGGAAAGTTCCGGTCCACGTTCCCGTGCGGTAAATGCTTCCATTTTGTGCTGAATGTTTAAGCAGAACTGGCAACTTTTCTTTTCCTTTTTTCTCCTTCCCTTCTTCCAACCCTTCCACTCCCATTGTGGGTATTTATGGCTGGTACATAAATGTTGAATTTGGGCTTTTTTCATCCTCTTTTTCCCCTCTCTCGTTTTACTTCTAAAGAAGCGGTGTTTCTGAGGGTTGCGCTGGGTGATTTTATGGCAGAACGCTGTGGGCAGGGAGCCGGGCCCAGTTTGCACCCGCCTTTCATTCTGCTCCAGACTGCAGAGTCCGCTCAAGAGCCGGCCATGTGCTGGCCATCTGATGAGAGATAAACACTCTCTCTCTCTATATCTCTATCTCTCTCTCTCTCTCTTTCTCTTTCGCACACTCTTTCTCTCCCTCTTTCACTCTGTATCCCTCTCTCTCACTCGCTCTCTCTCTCTCACTCTGTATCCCTCACTCTTTCTCTCTCACTCTCTCCCCCTGTATCCCTCTCTCTCTCATTCTCTTCTCTCTCCTCTCTCTCTCTCTCTTTCTTTATAGCTCACTCTCTCTCTCCCTCTTTCACTGTGTATCTGTCACTCTCTCCTCTGTGTATCTCTCTCTCCTCTCTCACACGCTCTCTCTCTCTCACTCTCTCCTCTCTGTGTGTCTCTCTCTCTCTCACACGCTCTCTCTCTCTCACTCTCTCCTCTCTGTGTGTCTCTCTCTCTCTCACACGCTCTCTCTCTCTCACTCTCTCCTCTCTCTCTCACACGCTCTCTCTCTCCTCTCTGTGTCTCTTCTCTCTCTCTCTCTCTCTGGGAATGACACATCGTGATCCTCATTAGCTGAAACGTTCGTTGCTCTTCTTCTTTCTTCTTTCTTCTCTTTTCCCTTTTCGGAGGAATGCGTCTTAATTCCATAACGAGCGCTGCAGGGTGCGTGAGCGTGGAAGTCACGCGCGAGCCGCGACCGGACTGCAGACGCTCGGTCGGAACGCCGCGGGGCCGGCCTCGGAGCGCTTCATTGGCTCAGAAGCTCGCTGTGAAGGCCTCGCGGCCTGCTGCCTTTGTGATCCTGCTTCCGTGCCGACGGGGAGTCTCTCTCTCCCTCTCTCGCTCTCTTCTCTCTCTCTCTCTCTCTCTCTCTCTCTCTCTCTCTCTCTCTCTCTCTCTCTCTCTCTCTCTCTCTCTCCCTCTCCCTCTCCCTCTCCCTCTCTGTGATTTCGGACAGCAGAAGTCTTTATATTTTCCAACCGACGCCAGTCCAACGTCTCGCACGCTCAGCTTCGCTAGTCATTCCGGCTGAAATGACCGTTTCTGAATCTGTGGTGGCTTATTGAAGCTCGCGTGCCACCATCTTTTTTTTGGAGGGGGGGGGGGGGGAGAGAGGGGGGGGCTTGGTACATTTCTTTTAAGAAAATGAGTAAAAAGAACACATTCTATTTTTTAACATCTCTCTGTTTGTGAGCGTTGGATACCATGGAGACAGAGGATGGACAGATAAAGACTTTGTTCTCTGCAGCGGAGGAACGCGGGAAGCATTAGCGATGCTCGGAGAAAGAGAGAGAGAGCGAGAGAGCGCAGTACCCCTGCCGTGCTTCGGGGGGCGCTCTGCTCTGTTGTCCAGGCTCGATGCCGGCGGGGGTTTTGGTAGCAAGCCTAGATAAAGTATCACAGAAAAACAGGCGGCGAAGCTTCAGGCGAGATCAGAGGACGGGCAAATCAAAGGACGCCCGCACCTTGATCTGAAATTCATTTTCTACCTGACGGCACGTATCGGGTCCTAATGATGCATCCCCAGCGTTCAGAGGCCCTGCTTTTCCCTGCAGATGAAAGGGTGCTTATCATGCCCGTCGTGCGGTGGCTCGGATAAACCATCATGCCTTTAAGGCTCTGAGATTAAATCTGGGCCTGGTTTCGGTTGGTTTTCTTTCAGTACTTTTTGCTAAATTTGTGACTTTTTTCTGGGAATCTCCTAATTCCCTTGGATGGATGTTCTGTTCAGCGACAGCCTCTGATATACTGCTGTAAAAAAAAAAGAAAGAAAAAAACTCTTTATAAACTCTTCCGGACTTTTCCAAGATGCGCAGATGCGTACAGACCGCTCAGCTCAGGCCCAGTGCAGGAGCGCAGGCGCTATACGCTCTCTGATGGCCGCCGTGTAGCGAGCGCTCGTCCGTTCAGCCTGTCGTCACGGCGACGCGCGTGTGGCCTGACTCGGTTTTTAAAAAAAAAAGATTTTCGACGTGCGAGTGGAGGCCGAAGTTGAGGCGTGCGGTCGCGGACGCGCGGCTCACGCTAATCGGTGACACGCTAAGCCTCGCACGCCCGCGATCTCGTGCGGCGGGGAGGATGAGGATGATGAGCCCTTCGCCCCTTCGCGTGAGGTAAACTAAAACCACTAAAGCAGTTCACACCCCCCCCCCCCCCCCAAGTGCAGACAGCTGCCATGGAAACGCTGACACGCTCGAATTCTTACACCCGCCCCGTGGCGGCAGGGTGTGCAACGGGCAGCTCTGCGGTCGATGGTAACCATGGCGATAATGAATCATGGGGTGATTATGCCGCACGGCGCCCGGCGCGGTGATAAACTGCATCCGTTTTGCACCTGAACGTTCACCCCCGCGTCGGCCGAGGAGCATTCGAGGGGGATTTATTTCACCGGCTAGCGACCCTTGGGGATGATTGTAAATGTCCAGATTGATGGGGCCATTTTAGGAATTTTTGCCGGGACACAAGGGAACCCTCCAGTCCTTTCTGCAAGTGCAGAGGGAAGTGGGTCAGGACCTTGGTATGGGATGTGGTCTCCTATAGCACAGTGTCCCCATCGCTGCAGTGGGGGGGTTGGCTTTCCCAGGCCTAACAGCTAATTACTGACCAATCCCTGCTCCAGCTTGGCTTCAGCTCTCAGGCAGGTGAACGCTAACAGGGTTGATACGACTATAGCTTGTCTTCCACTGATCCGTGTTCAGCTGAACCCAGTCTCTGATCCGGTCCAATCCAGTTTAGTGTTGAGGGCTTGAGCTGATTCTGGGTCAGTTTTGGCAGCTCTAATGTGTCTCACGCCCAGCCCTTCCTCTGGCCTTGTGTCTTTTTCTGCACTTCCAGAGGGAAATTATTTACTTTCCCACCCCCCCTGGCTTGGCTGCCCCCCCCCCCCTTCGTTTGGGGTCGCTCGGCTATGGAAGATCATGACTCGCCCTCGGTGTGGTCTTTTAGCAATGCTTCCCAGTGCCTGCCTTGCCCCCCCCCCCCCCCCCCATACGTCCAGCATGTTTAAAACTCCCAACATCCTGCAGGCCAGACTCTGAATTGTGTGGCTCTATGGCCTGTGGTAAGCATGGTTCTCATCATGTGATCAGTGCCTGTCAATGGCACTTGAGGCTTGATTGGCTGTGCAAAGACAGAAGAGGAACTGCATTTCGAAACTCCACAGTAGACGGTTTCTATTTTTTCCCACTGAAAGAACATTTCCAGCATAATTAAAAAAAGAAAGCAGACGTCCGTTTATAGTTTTGCTGAAGTGTGCTGTTTTGAAGCCAGCCAAAATTTGATGCACAAAAACCGAAAGCAAAAATTATTTGCTTGATGAGAATGGGAAATTCTATCCAAATAAATACTGGAGATGTGGTGAGACGTTAAGAGAATTGAAACCCGACATTCTGTGGTTATTCCTGTATTAGGAAGTCGGGCATTGAGTCTGCAGTAATATTGAGAGGTAAAATGGGAACTTGTGGGCCGGTGGTTAGAACGGTCGCCCGAGAACCTTTACGGTGTCAAAACCGGCGGCCCGTGGGCTGCCGGGTGGCTCGTCCTACGGTCTCTCGAGTCGATGGCAGCTAGTTAGAGGAGGTCACAGCGATCTGTGAGTTCCGTTCTACATAGACACGGTCTGGAGCTTGTTGACACCGTAGCTAGCAGGCCTGTTATGAGCACCACAGCGCTGTCTGTCGCTAGCAGCCCTGTCTATAATCACCATTCGCTTGGGCCAAAGTGAGAGGATGCCTGTTTTTTTTTTCTTCGTTTTTTTTAAACCATTATTTAACCAGGAAACCCCCCCATTGAGATTGAAATCTCTTCTGCAAGGGGGACCTGACGTGAAGCACAAAGTTACCCGACAAGACTTACACCTAACAAAATGTACAAACATTGGGGAACGAGACAGAGTGTAACAATAATTAAAAGTACAGAAGAGGCTAAGAGCAGGAGCATACTTCGGTCACAGTGTCATTGCGCTGGAGTGATGGAGCGATGGCTTATTGCCGGCTGCGCATACACGTACGCCTCTGATGCAGTGACTGCGCAGCTGGGCTGCAGTGTGAGGAAAAGCAGCTGCCGACTGCACTGTGGCCTTGTGAATCGACGGAGGAGGTTGCAGAAACGAAACTGGCCTAGAAACTCCCTTTGGGGTCTGCTGTTTCCACACAGCGAGAATGAAATCGGGGCTTAAAAAAAGTCAATTAAAAGCAAAACTGCCATTCGAGGTTGGAATAATGGAAATAACTGTGTGATGCAAGTCTTTCTAAATGTCACATGGTTGTTTCCAGCTTTATTAATATAAAAGGGATTTGCTCTGTTTTTAATAAGCAGCGCGTTTAATAAGCAGGAAAAATGCATAAGATTTATTAGCAGTCAACATTCAAATCATTTCCAAGGCTGCTGAAATTAATACATGGAAAGGCTTTGTATATTAGCATGCTAATCTTTAATCATAAGTCCATGTTGTTTTTGTAGGGTGGAGATAATAATGAGCATGTTCAAATACCACTCTGGACATTTCAGTGTGTTCCAGCCAAACTTTCTTTGGTTAAATCAGGCTGTACTATTCAGTCGATCTTCATTGGTCTTGTAGTCCATGGCACAGATAAAATACGCACCTCGTGAATAAACTGCTGCAAAATGAATCGTCAAATTATTCCCTCAACACCCCCCGTCCCCCCACCCCCACCCTGCCTCCATCCCAAACCGGAATTCCCAGCTCGGAATTCCGACTCCACCAGGAAAGCAACGACAACCTGGAAAACGTCTCAGGCCCGGGAACGCCGAAGGAGAAGATGCTAAAAGCAGGCCCTGGATCCCGTTAAAGCGGAAAAGGGGGGGCCGCTCCGCTGTCTTCGGTCTGTTTCGTTACGCGTTCCAGGCCTTCCTGCAGCCTCTGATTACGCCAGTGTTCTGACAGACGGCAGGGACGGCTCCTTCTGCCGCCTCTCTTAGGGGAGGTCGAGGGGCCTTGGTGGGATCGTGAACGCGGGTGTCACTCTTAAATCTTGCGAGAACGACGCGGCGGCTGAGCGTTCGCACCCCGGCACGTATTAAAGTATTTATAGCGTCTGAGGAATGATGTCACCCATTGTTTGCGGACGTGGGTAAGATTCCTGTGCTGCTGCACTTCGCTTTTTCGCAGAACCGGTCCGGCGGGTTGGTGGCGGCTGGCAAGCGCCGGAGGGATTGTTTTGAGCCCCGTCGGGCGTGGCCGAGGCACGGTGCACGTGCGGGGGTCACGTGCACCGCGCCTCGCCCGTTTTTCCTAACCGTCTTTTCGAAGGCGTGTTTTGTAACCTCTTTTTGTCTCTCTCTCTCTGTTTCTCTCTCTCAGGAAAAAGCTGATGCAAGCCTCACCTCCCTGCAGCTGCGGTCAGAGATTCAGGTGAGCGACGGCGGCCTGGGGAATTCTGGGATTGTGGTGGTGGGGTGGCGGGGGGGGTAGTCTGGTGGCGCGGGGGTCAGTTGTGCGCCAAATGGCGTGCTGGGGAATTCTGGGATTGTGTGTGGAGGGGGAGGGTCACTAGTGCGGCAGACTGACCGCAGTACCTCTTTTGTCCACAGGAGTCGCTGGGGTTCAGCAGCGCCGTGTCCACGCCGGAGGCCGAGAGGAAGTAAGCCCCTCATTTCGTTATTAGCCGCCGTACCGCCGCCGACTGACCCCGTCCCTTTAGAGCAGTGGTACCCACCCCTGGTCCTGGAGATCTACCCTCCTGTAGGGTTTCAACCATAATTTGGCACGCTTTGAATTAGCAGCTCAACAAGATCTCTAGAGATCTTTGCTTTTTTAGGGTTAGAGTGAAAACCGACGGGACTGTACATCTTCAGGAGGAGGTTTGGTTACCACTGCTTTTGAGCATCAACGCGGTGACTTTTGAGGCAAAGTCGTAATCGGGGCATTTCTGGCCCACAGTCCGAGCAGTGAGCCAGGTTGAGTCAATGAGTCACCTTGTGGTGTCCGGTTGTCCTACAACGAATGAATCAGTCGTTGAATCTGATGCACACAACAGGGTGGAAGGCCATAGCCGTTAGTAAGCTAGCTTCCTCTCTACGTGAGTGACCTGCTTTTAGTTGTGCGTTTGATTCTTGTAATCTGTCCTCGTGGGGACCGCTCAGCCAGACAAGGGGAAGCATGTTTCAGTCACAGACTCTTCTCCGGACGCGCCCCCTTCCCCCCGACGTGAGTCAGCCCCTCCGAACCTGTCCCTCGTCCTTCACCTCTCACCCCTCAGCTCCGTCCCACGTAAGCCCTGTCCGCCCCCCCCCCCCCCGCCCCCAGTTTTTAACCCACGTTATTGTCCTGTCGGATGAGCCGTGACTAAAGCGCAGGTCACCCCCCCCCCCCCCTCGGAGCCCCCGCCCGCCACATCTGCCGGCGGGACAGCGGATACCCAGCTCCGCGCTTCCCGCCGGCCCTCGCCGAGGGGAGATTCGGCAGGTCCCGGCTTCCTTCCTTCCGCCCATTGTGCTCCCCGGCCCGCCAGAGATGGGGCCGTGCGATTAGGGAGCCGGGCGGGGCGGAGAGAGAGAGAGAGAGAGAGAGAGGGGGGGGGGAACGTGCGGGTCCGAGCAGGGAGCAGAGAGGGGAACGTGAGATTAGGGAGCCGGCGGGCGGAGAGGAGAGAGAGAGAGAGAGGGGGGGGCGGAACGTGCGGGCCCGAGCGGGAAGCAGAGAGGGGAACGTGAGATTAGGTGGAGCGGGGAGAGAGAGAGAGAGAGAGAGAGAGAGAGAGAGAGAGGGGGGAACGTGCGTGTCTGAGCAGGGAGGACCCGTTCAGAGTTTACTCACCTCTCCATGAGCCACTTCCCCAAAACCCTGACCCAAATGATTAAGCGCTATGACGAGCTGTTGCTTTCATTTCTAATACCTTCAAACAGGAAAAATCCAACCTTAGTTGAAGATTTCATACGCACGTTTCTGTGTTTGGATCTGTATAAAATGGCATTTAACCCTAAGATGTGTGAGATCACAAATACGTGATCATAATGTTCTTGGCTGAACATTCCAATGTTCTAGAACGCTGACTTGGAATTAGAAAAAACAAAATGATTCTGAAACCTGCTCTTCAAAGGGTTAAAAGCTTTGACTCCAGGGGGCTAAAGAGCTCACACAGTGACCGTGTACTTTATCAGCTGTAAGCATGGAGGGCATGCGAGCGTGTGAGGTGGGGGGGGGGCGGGGTGAGGAGCACACCCAGCTTCAAACGCATTCCGCACCGCACGCTCTGTCATCGACGCACACCGCGGGACAATGGGCTGCCTGAAATTACCCAGAATTCCTGCACGGCTGCCCCTCGTTTGGAAGGAAGTCGGGCCAGCCCCGATAATGCCAGCCTTCCAGGGCTGATGACAGAAAGTTGAGTGATTGAGGGAAGGGGGGGCCCTTGGGGGTGGGGGGGGGGCGCAGCGGTGGCATAGAGTTCTACAGCAGGAGCAGATTAAGACCCCGCTCGGTAAGCGGTAACCTACATCTGACGATTGTCCACGGTCAGCGAAATCACACTGTCCCAACGAGATTAGCCCCCCTTTTATTTATTTTTTTACAGAAGCATCCATTGTGGTGTGAGGTGGTGTGACTCACATCACCAGAAGTGAGCGTGTGAGCGATTCATCCGTTTTCGCTGCGGCGGCCATGTTGTGTTCCGGCTCTGGGGTCACGCAGCTCACAGACAGACGCTTTGGGGCCGGGGGCCCTGTGGGCTGACCTGAGAGAGGCCTCCTGATGCTCCGCTCTGGAGCCTGAGTAGAACTCAGCGAGGAACAGAACGAACAGGCTAACGCGCCGCGTGAGAAGCAGACGCATTTCCTGCCTTGTGCGAAGTTGCGTCAATGTCAGAAAGTGGAAACGGACGTAAATCTGCGCACGGAGGTGTTCTGGTCCGGGACGCTTGACGTGAAATTACCGGACACGGCCGGTACACGCCTCTGGACTCGCCGCGAAATCTCAGCGCGGGGAAAATCCGCAAATTAATCGGGAACATCCGAGTCCAGAATTCCCCGATCACAGGCGTGTCTCGGGAGTGTGCGGATCCTGCAGGTTTTCTGCAGACGTTTCTGCAAATGCACGTGTTGCTGTCGACACGGGGAAGCCACCGCTCACCATCAGCACACCCCAAATTCCACCGAAACGTAACCGGTAGGATTAGGTCCTTCCAGAAGCTGGAATGCAGTGTTGGTGAGGGCAAAGAGGTGTCGAGTGGTGACCGAGGACAGGGTGTGGAGTGTGTGCTTTAGTTCCCTGAATATGGCACACCCGCCTAAGTAGGGAAGGCGTGTCTGTTGAGAGATTGTGCTTTCCTGAACATTATGAAGAACGCGCACTCTTTATTCTATACAAAGGGCTGAGGCAGCTTACTGACACACCTGTGGAAGTCCATGTCACACACACTGCAATTTAAAACGAACATTCATACCTCGTATTTGAACATGTTAAGCCAGAGGTGCACAACTTGGTCTGCGTGATGCTTTTTGTTAAAAACCAGTTCCTTTAGTTTTAGTTTCCCAACAGCTCTATAGACTACACCGGTTCATTCCTGTACTTGAGCGCAGTTACAATCATTAGGATACGCTTGCAGTCTGCGGCTGTGGGTGGTGCTTACACAGATGTGAGATCAAGGTATGATTGAGGTAATTAACCCTTTGAATTGTAGGTATTTTGGAATGTTCTCTCAGAGTTCTGTGCCAGTGTTCTGGAACTCCATTGAACTCGATCGCTTTCATTCACCAGCAGTGATTGTTGCATCAGCATTGGAATGTTCAGTTAAGAACATTCTAATGGCATATCTGTGATCTCACGCCTTAAAGGCATAAGAGCGGAGTTTGGCACAGAGTCCTGAAACGGGCTGGCCCTCGTTGTGACCCCCCTGCGTTTGAGCGGGATCTTGGGGAAGAGGCGACTCTCAGAGTGTCCTCTGACAGATTGGCTCATTAGGGGGGTGTAGGGGGGTGTAGGGTTTCGTGAGTTTGGGAGCAGCTACTCTGAGGCGCGTGTCCTCAATGCCCCTGTGAATGGGGGCTGGCTCACTTGCGTTTCGGGGGAGGAAATCTCTCCCCCCCCCCTCCCCCCCCCAACTCAGCCGCAGCCACCTTGACCCACCGTGGGCGGGGTCATCCTGCTGTCCTTCCTTTGGGGGCTGCCCCCCTGCCCCCTCTCCTGTTTTCACGGGCCCTCTGAGGACATGGCAGATATCCTCACGCCAGGTGCTGAACCAAAACCATAACAACCCCCCCTCTCCCCCCCTCCCCCTCCCCCTCCACCCACCATCCCCCAAGCTCTTATGCCAGAAGCAGCATGTGCTGTGTGATCCCTCCGCCCCCCCCCCCTCCCCCTCCACCCATCAGCACTTCTAATTTCTCACACAGGAACTGGGAGGTGGGGGGAGGGGGGAGGGGGGGGCTAGCTTGTGGTTGCATGCATCTGGTTTGGAAATCTGACATAAAGCTCTGGAGAGAGAGAGGTCCACTGTCAGAGAGAGAGAGAGAGAGAGACGGAATGAGAGAGAGATGAGGAGAATACAAGAGATAGTGTGTGAGCGAGAGAGAGAGTGAGAATGTGAGAGAGATGGGCATTGCACGTGAAATGGTGTGAGAGAGGGGGAAGGAGAGAGAGAGGGGGGGGATGACAGTTTGTGAGCGTGAGAGAATGAGAGACAGAGGAAGGGAGGGAGGCATGGAGGGTGGGATCGAGTAAAGGAGAGAGAGAGAGGGAACAGGATAGAGAGGGAAGGAGAGACGAAGAGAGGGGGAGGGAGTGAGGGAGCAAGCAGGATAGATAGAGAGAGATAGAGAGAGAGAGAGACAGCTCGTTGTCAGCAGCATGAAGAGCCAAAGAAAGCAGAGAGAGGGGGTCACTTCATTTCGGATGTCCTGACTGGAGCACGTCTTCCAGGAGGTGGCGTGAGCTGGGCTCCTACTTTTTGGGAAAGTGGGCATGAGCTGGGTTCCTGCTTTTTGGGAAAGTGGGGTGGGGTGCTGGATTTTGTGCCATGCTTCCGTCCTGTTGTGCCGGGCTGATGGTTACCGTTTTTCGATGGTAGGCAGGAGATTCCCCCCCCTCCTCGTTTGATGTTACCTGGAAGTGTTGGGCAATTGAGCTCTTTCACTCAGGATGTGTGTGTGTGTGTGTGTGTATGTGTGTGCGTGTCTGCCTGTGTCGGTGTGTGAAACAAACACAGAGCTGCCAGACAATGGCGTGAACTTTAGACAGACAGACACACCCACACACACACACACACACACACACACACACACACACTCACACTCTGCTTTGAATACAGAGGCCTGATAAGGAACAGTCATTCTTCACAGATATCAGGAAGTGTATGAAGAAAAGGTTTTTATGACTTTTAAGAGAGAAGCTAAAAGTGTTCATGGACTAACCGCTTGGCGGTAATTGGGGCGTCGTTGTCAGGTCGCGCGGGCGAACTCCGCTCCCCGTACATTGTACGAGCGTAAGGGGAGTGGGGAGTGGCCAGTTAGTGGGTTCTGTACCTGTGGAGAGAAGGGGGAGAGGGGGAGCGGGGGGGGGGAGGCAGGCGGCTTCATTCCCCAAACCCACAGGATGGCCACTGACAGAGAGGGCTTTGTGTTGTGTGCGCGTTCGGGGGGGGGGGCTTGTCAGCGCTTAAATTGGCAAGCGAACGCCCCCTTGTGTCCTAGAAACTCTGTTACCCCCCCAAACCCCCAACCGCCCCCCCCTTCCCCCCTGCCCAACCACCCACCCACTCGCCTGCACGCCTGATTTCGATCAAAACAACTTCACTCCGCTCTTCTTTCAAGGAATTTCAGCAGCAAATACAGAAGACAATAAAATTTATTTTAAAAAAAGCTAATTAAATCCACAGCTCTGTCCTAGTTTGTTGCTGAACTTGCCTTCTTTACGGATACTCAGGCAGACGGGGGCGTTACTGATGTAATTAAAATTGCGTTATTGTCAAAGTTAGCGTTCTCTGGAACATTACCGTCGGACTCTTATCACACAGCGGTTTGATTAAATGAAGCTGTTTGGATGAGTGTGTGTGCGTGTGTGTGTGTGTGTGTGTGTGTGCGTGTGTGTGAGCTTGGGTGTTCTGTGGGTTGTGTTTCTGTATTTATGCAGTGTTAAGAGGTGGCGTGGCGGGGAGGGGGGGGGAGAATATTAGTGGCGGTAAAGCAGATCCGAGTGTTTTTGGGGGGTGATTGAGGAGCTGCTGTCATGGCAACGCAGTGATGTGATAATTGGATGGAGGCCCCCTCTTCTACAGCCCCCCCCCCCCCCCCACCCACCACCACAGTGATGGCAATGAGGGGGTCACACCCCCGGCAGCCTCTTACTGTTTTCCGGGTCCCCCGAAATGGGTCCCTCCCCGAACGGGCCCTTGCTCCGACGGGCCGGTCCCAGGGTCCCGCTGGAGCAGGGGTGACTCACACGGGCCTGCTGGCCCGCCTCCGTGACCCCATTCCTCACATACCGCAGCTGTTTCAATGTTAACACGCTTCCTTAAATGAGACGTATGGTATTTGAATTACTTTCAAAACTTCCCACCCTCGTTTCCTTGGATATTTTTTTTTAAACAAATAAAATAGGAAAAACTTCCTGAGCCATTTTCGTAAAATAACATTGGTGTTCTGTGCATTTGCTAATAAATGTAAATTGAGTAATTAAATTTGGCTACCTTATCAGTCTCTATTTCTCCCCAGTAGTTGATTCTTCTCTTTTAATCTTGGGTAGAAGGACCTTGCAGTCTACCTCCCCCAAATTGAATTTTAGCCACGTCCCCTGCAGTGCAGATCCTCCCCCGCGCCTCACTCCGCACAGCCAAACCCCCTTAAACCGTGTCATTTATCACACCTGACCCCCCCCTCCCCCTCCTCCATTGTCCCACTAACCCACACTACCCTCCAGGGGCTTATAGCTACCAATGCACATTAAAGGCAGACCCACACGCGCCTTTTCAATTAAAGCTGAAAGCGTGAGAGAGCTTGAGGTGTGAAATGGATTCTGGGTAATTATCCAGAGATGACAGTATTCTGCACTTAGCGAGGGTCTGCAATACGTCAATGGCAACGTGTTTCCCATCAGCTGGCAACCGATTCCCCAATATCTGGCAACCTTCGTCCTTCAATATCTGGCAACCTTCGTCCCCCATTATCTAGCAACTCCCGTCCGCCAATATCTGGCAGCCCCCCCCACACACACACACCTCAACAAACTATAAGGAACATTCTGTGTTTTAGCTCCTCAGGGTGAGCTGGAAACTGGATGCTAAAGTTGCAGAACTGCTCAGTTCCTGGCTCTGCAGGGCAGGAGTCTGTGCGCTGTGTGAGCTGCCGACTCTTTTGCAGAGCGGGTTTTTAAGAGTCGGCGCTCTGCGGAGCTCGTAGAACAGGGCCGGGCCGTGCTCGTCCAGGAGGAGTGTGATGTCATCGGCTGTTGTTCTCACGTCACTGTCGGACGAGCGCCCGAGTTTACCCAGAGTCCACGGCTCCTGCTCCCGGAGAACGTATCGGAATGCGGGGCACGCCCTGCGCCCCGCCCACTCGGCTGATTTTAGCGAGGGGGGGGAAGCCAGAGTGACGAGTGTCACCTCTAGCCTGTGCGTCCAGAATGTCAGGACGTGTGTGTGTGCTGTGTCTCTGTTTTGTGCTCAAGTGTCTGTCTGTGTGTGCGCGCGTGTGTGTGTGTGTTTGTGTGCGTCTATCTGTGTTCGCGTCTGTCTGTCTGTCTGTGCATGTGTGCGTGCATGTACATGTGTGTGTCTGTATCTGTGTCTGTGTGTGTGTGTGTGTCTCCCCCTACCCACAGAACACCCTCCCGTCAGCAGAGTTCCACTGCAGACTCCAATCTCCCCATCTCTGGCACAGCCTCAGACGGTCTCCCCCCCCATCTCCCCTGCCCCCCAAGCGCCCTTATCTCCTCTACTCTCCCAAAATTCCCTCCCCCATACAATGGCACAACCTCCCCCCCCCCCCCCCTGCCCCACGACAGCCAGTGACTGGTATCCGTCAGCCGGAGCCCAGTCAGATTTCGGCTATCGAGCGGGCAGCCCAGCGGTGCCCCCCCCCCCCCACCCCCCTCCATTTTGACCTCGGGGGGAGCTCGCGTGTCACTGCTCCGTACCCCCCATTACCGCGCTACCCGCTAATACCGCCACTGCCTGCCAAACGGCAGCGACGCGCGATCGGGCCGCCATCTTTATAACTGCTGCTTCCCACTCGTCAGACTTAACAGAGTGCATGCTGGGACACTGGTGCCGTGTCTCTCTCTCTCTCTCTCCACACAATGCTAGCGATGGCAGCGAAGGAGAGCTGTTCATTGGCTCTTTGACCTGAAGCCCATCTACGGGCAGAAGCTCATCACGTGTGTTTTAACTGGCGCGTTAGAAGAGTAATTCACCCGAGCGCATTTTTCCCTAATTCGGATAGAGCGGACTGGGCCGTGTCTGCAGAGGGGTACTACCCCTACCCCCCCTCCCAGCAAGTAATAAAAGTCTTGTGATGGCTGTGTGTGTCGTCAGCAGAGTCTCGTTAAAGAGACAGATCGAGTTTGCTTCCTCCCTGTGCTCACACATGACCATTCCCACCCTTTTTTTTTTTGGGATTTTGGGCTGCATTTTGGCTCCCCCCCTCCTCCCCCCTGTCCTGTCCCGTCTCCGGGCCAGACGCCTGTTCCTCCACAGCTGTGCGTCCCCTGGAAGGACCCCAAAACCCTGTTGTTGTGGTCCGTGATCGAGTTGGTGACAGACGTGCGCAAGGACGGGCGAGGGCGAGGGCGAGGACGGGGGGGAGGCGGGGGGGAGCAGGAGAGGGGTTTGCGTGCAACGGCTCTACTAGGCCACGCAGAGGGGGGAAGGTGATTTGGGAGAGGGGGACATGTGTGTCCCAGATGGGACCGGTCCCTGGTTTAGACTACAAAGTTGCTTGCCAGGTTATTTTGTCCGTTCCCCTGCCCTCTAGTCTTTTGGACAGAACTCATGACAGAAAAAATTAGCCGCTGCTTCAAAGGCAAATAAATGGTCTGAGAATTCCAGTTCAGCTTCTCGGCAGTTTGCCGAGTACTGCATGTGGCCTATTTACAGGTTAACAAGATTTTTTGTAAGGATGAACTTGTTACCCTCTTCAGTAGCAAACTCGTTCTTCTTGTACCTTTTATTTAATCTACTTCCTACGTGCACAAAGCATTGTGGTCCTTAAAGGAAAATGGGTTGATAAATGAGTAGTCTGGGCAACGCTGCTGCCTAGTGTAAATTATTTCTCCTGCATCTTAACCACAGGGGGTAGCCGAATGGCATCATGATGAATTAATAAAACAAGCCTGCAGGGGGCGCTATTGTCACACGTGGGGCCGGGCTGTCAGACTCCGTTCAGCTGGTGGGAGCTGAAAGCACAGGGGAAGGGGGAAGGGGACACCGGGAGGGGGGGCGGGGGGAAGATGATTTTAGGAGATGCTCCCGTATTGGAGCGTCTGCGTGTCCCGCGGGACACCCCTCGGCGTGGCGCACCCAAACAACACGCCCCGCCCCGCGTTTGTCACGAGACATCGCTGGCGGGGAGGGAAGTTAGACGCCGGAGGTCCTGAAGTCCCTGTCGTAAATTAAGGAGAGGGATCCTCACCACCACCCTGTCCCTGGCCCCCCCAGGGGGAAAGCTGTCTGTCGGGCGCAGTGCTAAACTGTTGGCCGCCCCCCCCCCCCCCCCCACGCCTCGGCCTGTTTCCATGGCGTTCTCTGAACTGTTTCTCTCTCTCCATCTGGCCAACCAGAATGCAGGCTCTGTGCCCTGCCACACACGTGTGTGTGTGCAGTCACAGTTTGGAAGATCTTTAGCTTTGACTGGCCACAGGTCAGCCGTGACTCTGTGTATGTCTGTCTGTCTGTCTGTCTGTGCACGTGTGCGTGTGTCTGTCTGTTCATGTGTGTGTGCGCCTGTGCCTGTGTGAGTGTGTCTGTGCGTACGTGTGTGTGTGTGTGTGTGTGTGTGTATTTGTGTGCAGGTGCAGCTGAGACAAACATAATTAAAAATTAATAAAAGGACTACTGCATATATAATTTTTGTTGCTACATGACAAAGAGAGAAATTTCAGTCCATATCTGTGGTGGTCTTTAGAAGGTGAGGAAATGTGTCCTAACATGTTAGGTACAGATGTGTTGCGGGTTTCATGTTGGCATTCCAGACCTGATCCACCCTGGATTTTATCGGGATTTAACCCTGCCCCCCCCCCCGCCCCCCCCTGAAAGCACACGTCCCGCTCACACATCCCTTTAACAAGTCCCCAGGGTTACACACTGTGCCGAGTCCCCCCCTGGAGCTCAGGCGTACCCCGCAACCTCTTCTGCCGCCCTCGCCACGGTCTGGCAGCTAAACACCAGGGTCTCTCCCCCGGGGACCCGGCGCCTTTTGTTCTGCAGACCTCGAGTGTGCAGGGGCGGAAACTGGGCATGCTCAGTAGAGTCCCCAGGACAGACCAAATACCAGCAGACCGGGGTCCTGTACAGCCTTCCTCCTGTATTTATTTATTTTCTTTTTCCAAAGCTGTATGTTCTCTCGAAGGGAGATAAGCCAAAAGGGCAAAGTAGACCCCAGCCTCCCCTACAGTCGCACGTCACGCAGAGAGAGGGCTATCGCGGTTTGGAAGTTATGGGTTAAACGGCACTCGCGGCCTTTGCGAGTGCCACCACCGCCCTCTGGTGGCTGGCCCGCGGAACTGCGCTGTCCGCGGGGCAGAGAGTTGCTAACATCAGCAACAAGTTGTCAGCTGATGTAAGAGGGAGGAGGGGGTTCGGAGGGTGAAAAAAATGTTTGCAACACGTGAGCGCCACAGTTGCGGTCAAGCCAGTGGTGTTTTTGACAAGCCTCTATTGTCTCGGAGGGGATGGCAGCTATCTACACGCTGCTAAGAACCAGCAGCTTTTTTGCTTATTTTTGTCGTTTTTATTTTTTAAACGGCTGCGATTGGACAGAAGGTGTTTGTGACATGTAGAAACAGGACAGCAGTTGTTTATGTCTGTGGGGGAAAAACTGGATTTTTTTTTTATTGTTGTTGGGGGAAAAAAAAAACTATTTTTTTTACGCAAGCGAAAATGTCTGGATAGCTGAAAGATGAAGAAAATAGAACTGGACAACGGGTCAGTGGAACGAGAGCTCGCTCTGCCTCGCCTGTGTCCAGCGGCCGGTGGGAAACCAAGGTTTAACTCCTCTCTCTCTCTCTCTCTCTCTCTCTCTCTCTCTCTCTCTCTCTCTCTCTCTCTCTCTCTCTCTCTCTCTCTCTCTCTCTCTCTCCGCAGGCTTCCTCTGCACAAGTCCAGCTCGGAGGATGGCTCCGGAGGTCAGTACCCTTGTGTGTTATTACTTCCACGCCTCTTGTTTTCCCTCAGAAATGTGCCAAGGCTGTCCTGTGAGAAAACGAAGCTGACGGAATGTGTTTGGTTACACCGTGTCCTTCTGCAAGAGTCACATTGCACTGAGCGCTGAAAAAAAACGAATGTGAAAAGTGGATTTTCATTCTTCAGTTAGATATACGTGTTGTGTAAATGGACTTTTATGTTTCTCTGAAAACAGTTGTCGGTGATGCCCCCTTGCGCTCTGTGTTGGGGCGTTAGATTGAGGGCTTGTAGTTCCATATCAGAGCTTTGACACTCACAACAACATAGAGTCCTTGCAGTAGAAGTGTGTGTGTGTGTTGCACGCACACACTTCTACTGGTGTCTGTTTAACCCTTTAAAGGTGTAAGATTTCTTGTAAGATGTGATTAGAATGTTCTTAGCCGAACATTCTAATGCTGACGTAACAGTCACTGCTGGCAGCTAAAAGCAGATGGAGTTCTAGAACACTGACGTACAATTTTGGGAAAACAACATTCCCAAAAAACCAAAGGGTTAAGCCTCCCTCTGCCCCAGTCACCCCCATGACTGAAGGCTGGATGTGCAGTAGATGCATCCGGCTTCTCTCCTTATCTCTCCCAATGCTGGGAACCTTGCAAGCAAACGTTATCTCGGCCTTCAGTCCTGTTTCGGTAGACACATACTTCAAAAACAGGGTAAAGAAAATAGTATAGTGCGAGAGCTCTGCTTCCCCAAGCGAGCAAGTGTCATTGGTCCAGCTCAGAGGTCAGAGGGCACCTTCTCATCAGGTGCTTTTTAAAAGCCAGAGTTTCCCTGGGAACGTGTATGTAGTGGACACGGTTTCCACAACCTCTTCAACACCCAGCAGAATTTTGATTTCCCCACTCCCACCTGCTCATTTGTGAAAATTGTGCTAAAAGCAGCAGTTTGGGTGCTCATTTTAAGAAAGCAAGGGCAAGAATGCATGAAGGAAGGTGTGCGTTGGGAAACGACGGCAAAGTTCGAACCCCTTCCGCCTGTTTCTCGCCGAGCGAGAGAGAGAGAGAGCTGCCTCCGCTCCATTTCCGCCCCCTCAGACAGCGAACGCGAAACGTTCGTATCGCCGGCTAGATAAACATGACCTCTCGGCGTCGATGTTTCCCTCCGCCAAGGCCACGGACAGGAAGTGCGGAGAGAGGAGCCGCGAAATTATGCGTCCCCCGGGGAACGAGCGCCGCTCCTCAAAAAGGGCCCACAGTCGACCCCAACATCCTCAGTTCCGTTCGGCCTTCAGCCTCGCGGACTGAATGGAGAGCTCAGCTGTTTTTCAGGGTTTTTTTTTTTTTTTCTTGTGTGGGACTGTGGGATAGATGCACAAAAACACAATGAGTCCATTCGGGCTGTACTCCTAAGGGGGCCTTACAGGACTTTGAATGTCTTTTTTTTTTTATGTTCGCAGGGAAATGGGACAGCAAGAAGAAGAATAAGTCGTTCTGGCAGAACTTCCGCAAGTCTCAGAAGGGGGTCGTCCGGCAGACGTCCAAAGGTACGGTGACCGGGGTTCAGAGGCGACAGAGCTGCTCCTTGGGGGGGTTTTGGGGTTCTGTTCTACACATGCTGGACCGTGAGTAATATTAACATTATAACATTAGTGTGGGGCAAGTTAGGGAGCAGGAGGTGACTGTAGAGTAGAGTACCCTGTTGCCAACCTTGTGGGAAGGAAGTATTCTCTCCCCAAAACAATCTGCACCCTCCTTTGCCCACACTTCACCTCAGCAGCTCTGACCCCTGACCTCTGATCCTTGTTTTGTGATTGGCCAGGAGAGGACATTGGCTATGTGGCCAGTGAGATCACTATGAGCGATGAAGAGCGCATCCAGCTGATGATGATGGTGAAGGAGAAGATGATCACGGTGGAGGAGGCCTTGGCTCGGGTAGGACCACAACCCCCGAACCCCCAACCCCCGTCCCCCTTCCTCATGGGTCCTTCCCCAAGAGAAGCAAGGAGGGAACAACCCCCATCCTCTCCCAAAAAACTTTCCTCTCTCTCAGCCTACTAAAACGACTGACCTCAAATTAACGCTTTTCCCCCTTCATCCTGTAACACTCTCACTAGAGCCCGGAGTTTCTATTTCAAAACAACGGATAGTTAACGCAAATAGCTCAGAGTGCTCTTGGGATTGGGATTGTTTCTCTCCGCAATCGGACGGCCTCCATCTTGGATCTGTCGGTCGCGTCCTCCCTGCTCCGGTGGGAGCTTGGCTAGAGTTTCCACCGGACCAGCGCGGACCTCTCTTTACCCCTCTGCTCTTGGTGACCACTCAAAAGAGGGAGCATGCTGGAAGGTTCTGGATCTTCTGTTAGAAGCGACTGAAATCAGTTTCTCCTCCACCTGGCTCACGTTGATTCTCCTCACCAACGTAGTTTTGTTTTTTTTCCCCTCCCCCCCCATCTATTTGTTTTGGGCGTTGTTGGGAGTACGCAATCTGAGCTATCCTTCTCCCTCCGTGGTGATTGGCTGTTAGAACATGATTGCGAGGCCATCCATGACAAATGAGTTGTGCGTTGTTGTGTTGTTGACCTTCACATTCATTGGGTGTTGTTTTTTTTGTTTTTTTGTTTTTCCTTTGTGATGTCATCATGCTGATCTTTGCTCTGAGGTAGGAGGACCCCTGTGCAGGTCTGCACAGCCCGCCCTAAACTCTTCTTCTCCTGTAGTTGAAGGAGTATGAGACCCAGAA